>NW_019392758.1:990110-1042366 GCF_000648675.2 Cimex lectularius | reverse complement strand
GAATTTCAACGGTGCTATTAGATTTTCAGAGAAATGTTTAGATTAAAAGATATCACGATTTTCCGACGCCAGGACGTGATATCTTTCAAAATCGATAAAAAGCGAAATTACTCTGAAATGGTTGAGAATCGGACCATGGACAATATGAACTTTTTTGTTCATTTTAGGGTGAAGAATCTACTGGAGAAGTTTGTAGCACGAGTAGCAATTCACCCTGTATATATATATATACTTGCATTTTGCAAAATTGAGTACTAATTTTGTTGCAAAAAGTCCATTTATTGTTAGTTTTCAATTTTACCGTTGTGCTTTGATGTGGTTTAATATTGGTTAAGCACCTATATTAAAGGCGAAACGGTTACTAAGTTCTTAAGACAAAATAGATGCCGTTAAATGAGTTTTAGGTAAAAATGTTCCAGAGCTGGTATTTTGTTCACACCAGAAATTATTTTATGACAAGGGCAAATTAAAAACCCATTTTCACTACGGTCATTATAGTTTGTTTATATTCATTGTAACTCTTACTCGGTATTTCCACGTTCAGGCTATATTAAAAATATTATTAACAATTAGATAGTTCTTGGAGGGGAGTCGAACAAAATGCAATCTAAATGATCCCTTCAGCACAACGCTAAAATACTATATCGTTTGGTCCTATCCCTTTCAAAACGTTCTCACCGTGTTTCACACAAGGTGAAATAAATCATTTTTATTGTAATCACAAAGCGGAGCTTTCATCGGATTGCCTTCCACTTATCTGTCAGGATTTTGGAGCAATATATCCTATACTTATCAACACATATATTTAAATGGCTAAACCGTTCGATTGGCTTTCGAAATAAGTTAAGATTAGGCTTACAAGGGGACGACCGACTACAACAAACTAAATCACTTTCCTCGTATAACTACTGTTCTATCCTCGATCAAAATTCGTCGACTAAATAAAATATGGTATAAAATAAAAAGATTCAAAAACAGTCAAATCCCAATATCAAGGTCCCACAATCAAGAAACGTTCAACAATGACATAAGCGTTCCTAAGCTAAACTATAAATTTTCTATAGGAGAACGGGAAAATGTGCTAAAAAAATAATATCAATACTGCGCGACATTCGTTATACAATGCTGTCTCATTTGGCTAAAGCAGGCAAAGAACTATTATTGAGTCTACTGAATGGCATTTGGGTTAATAACAGTCTCTCTTTTTTTACCACCTCCCCGCCGTACCTAAGGGTGACCCCATACCGGCGGACCTCGGCCACTAAACTAATTCATATGGGATGCAAGTTTAGGAGATCTTATTGCGCTTAACGGCTTCCTTCGACCTAAGGGAAGACCTAAGGAAGGAGGGAAATATTTTTCTTATTATTAATTTACCTAATCTAATAGGGCTCCCCCTTGCTGGTTAATCCTTTTGAATACACTTTCTAATAAAATATATGTATATACAATATTTTAATAAATAACTAATAAATATGGGTACAAGGAGTAACCAGCCTGGAATTAAAGGTTCAGGGAAACGCTAAGATCTAACAAGTAACTTAGTTATCATAGGAAGAAAAAAAAAAGAAAGAAAAAACTAGTCAGGTACTTTATCGACTATAGATCGGCTAATAGGCTGGAGGACCTCAAAGGTCCTCTTTTCTTTAACTAGTTCGTTGAGGGTCAGTGGCCAAGTGTGGCGGAAGAGGAGCTTTAGAGGTTCCCTCGCACTCTCAAGGAGGGAGCTGTTGAACAGTCTGTTTGGACAGTGTCATCAACTCCACAGTCGGGACACAGTGGACTGTTGGCTCTACGGAATCGGTGCAGGTAAGCGTTGAAATTATTTGTGTAATCCAGAAATCTGGTTGAATCCACTTTGCTCGGTCCTCAATACTGGGTAGAAACTCGTGGGTTAACTTTCCCTTGGTGCTTCTGTCCCATCTTTCCTGCCACGAGTTGTCTATCCAAACTGTAAGGATCTCCCGGATCTGTTTTCTACGTGCAGTTCGTTTTCCCTATCTGACGCATCCAAATTTACCATTGTTGGCTCCTTTCTATCTTTTAGCTGTCGGAGCAATTCTACTGTGGAGGACAATGTCTATTGGTGCAGCGGAAGCAAGGACTTGGAGGGCGTGAGCAGGGGCTGTCCTATAAGCTTTGGTCGTTCTCAAGAGCGCTATACTTTGACTCTTCTCGAGGATGCTTCTACTCCTGTTTTGCAATTTTGTTCCCTAAGCTGCTCCTCCGTACGTGGCAATGGGCAGATTGACACTTTTGTAAGTGATGGAGAGCGCAGTTACTGTTACACTAATGACAGTAATATCCCATGCCCAAGATGTAGTCATCTTATTTTCAAAACCTAAAAACTCTATGTGAAAATAAAAGTTGCTTATGATGATATAGGTGTCACGATCTGTTCTCGATTCAACAAGACGGGCCCAACTCTGAATCCTTTTTATGAGAAACAGAGCCCCAGAGGTCTTGATCGAACCTGAATACAGCCGATCAGGTGCCTTTTTAAAATAAAATTTAATTAAAGTTTAAAAACAATTTATTAAACACACAAGAAAATAAGGGTGGATATGTACTCACTATTTCCAGTCAATTAGCAGTGGACCGAAGCACTCTATTTTAGGGAATACAACACTTTTGAGGATCGCACACCTCTCTTGTCTCTCATCTACACGGAATCTTGTTCACCTCTCTGACTCGACTGTCTCTTACCTATTCTCTTTTATTTTTTTACTCTAGGCCTAATCTCGAAATCTAAATCATAACATTGTCACTTTGAAATCAATTGAAATGTGACATAGGGATAGAATTGATGTAAATTGTCTAGGATAGAATTGACAGGTAAACTAATAATAAACGAACTAAAGCTAATTATATAAATACCCAATTAATATGCACAATTTTTTCGAAATGAAAAATTTGTGTCACAGGCGGGATTCGAACCCACGACTTTCGGCTCGAAATTAATACATAATAATAAAGTAATAAATTAATATGTTGACTTTTTTTTATTCTTTTTTGTTGGTTTATCTGACTAACATTCCTATTGCAAGCTCTAATATCATTTTTCGGGAAAGCTAGTAGGCCGAGTTTCATGTTTAATAATTCGTATTCAATAAATTATCAAGTACATTTTATAATTGTATCAAACAAAAAATAAAAAAACGAGGTTAATTTCGTACAAATAATTTTGCTATTTTGTGTATTTTCTTATAAAAATCTTTCGTATATTTTAATGGTACACATGTCGTTAAAAAGCAACATTCGTCTTTTTTCAAATGGTCTGTTTGACGTTAAAATCATTTTATCCGTTTTTGAATTATATATAACGTTTTCAATCAGATATTCCGATAACGACTTCTCAATCATCGATAAATTATATGGGCCAGAAAATCGTTAAATTTAAATTGAAAATCAAATATATATTTTTATGGGTCTGTAGAGGTCCTAGAAGGAAATTTCATAATAGTTTCTCGAAAAAAATTATCTAGTTTTCATGAAAAATATTTGGCTTTTAGAAATTTTTTGGTTATTATTAAACTTTGATAGCTTTTACTATAATTTATATAAAAAACGGGATAATATGAAATATTTACATATTTGATTTGAGTAAGTAAAAAGGCCAAATAAAAATATTTTAAAAAAATGGAAAATTTCAACTTTCAACGACATTTTTCGGTGAAACCAGGGCCTTTTTAACAAGAAGTGGTGTATACATGTCCGATATTTTGAACCAACGAATCACCAAAAAAAGACTGATCCAAGTCCATGACCCACCAACCCGGTCGTTTCCATGTTAATCGAAATGATTATAAATTGCTAACATAATAAATTTGTGTTTGAGGGCTGAAAAATAAGCGACAAGAAATGCGATGAAAAAAAATTCAATAGTCAAGATAAAACACGACCCGGGTTGAAATTACTTAGTAATTTAATTTCGGTTGTGGGAAATTAAGTGATCATTAACAAAGTAAGCATTTCCACCCCCTTGCAAGCTAAATATTCCTCGACCGGTATTGAAGTTTAATTTAATTACGCCAGCTGTACTATGGAGTGAAAATGCCAAGCCCAAATAACGATGTCCCACGATTCGATGTCGAATTGTTCGACTATCAAATATAAAACACACTGGTTGTCTTTAAGCATCAAAGTTTTATACTAGGTCTGAATATAAATATCTGGGTTTTATATAAATTTCTTAAAAAAATATGTATTGATAAAGTGCTTAGGGATTACTGATTCATTTAATATAAAATCTACAACTCGATCAGTTCCTGACTCCAAATCGCGTACTCTCTTTAACAATACATATACGAAAATTAGATGAAGTCCTTCCATCTGTATTATTATATGATATTTAAAATCTGATCTATACTTCTTTTAAATCCGTGCGTTTTAACAAAAAAGGTGCTGCAAATTTGTAGCAACTTTCAAAATAGTAATGAAAGTGATATGGTACTCCTGTCAAGGGTGTTTGATCATAAGATTGTGCTTGATAAGTTGTACCACTACGGTATATCTGTATCACCACTGGACTTTTGTTCAGACTTTATAATTGATAGAAATCATATTGTGACTGTAAATAATACCTCACCTAATCAAGTTACAATTAAATGTGGGGTGCTTTAGGGCTCCATTATGGGCCCGATATATTTTATTATTTATTTAAATGACTTAAATGTATATTTAAATAGGTTAAATAAGAATACTTTGACTTTAAAGTTTGCTGATGACAGCAGCTTTTTACAAAACTATGATATTGATGCTTAAATTTTTTTATTTATTGATTTAAGTTTTTAGGGTTTAGAATTAATCACTGGTCAGTGTCCAGTGATTTGTTTAAAGAAGGTTCGCTACAGCAGAGTTCATATCAGCCCTCGAGGTAGCGGTGTTTATGAAAAAAAAAAAATAAATAAATAAAACCGTTTGTAAGAATGTCGGGTTGGAATGCAGGGCCGCTGGATTCGAACCCGGGATCTTTATCTTACAGTGATGAGCGCCGTGTCAACGCCTTAACAGTTGCAACCACAGACGCCCCCTTTAATGTTGTTATTTAATGGAATTTATCGCTATGCCAATGCAAATTATTTATAGCTGAATATGACAAACATGACAAAAAGTTTATTATGTAGATTAATAATGTTAAATCCTAGGTTTTATTACAGATAGCAGATTTATGTTGGCATGACCATACTTATAAATTGTATACTTAGCTTCGTATCAAGGAATAGTAAATTATAATGTTCTAATTTTGTGTGGTGTGCTATATGCTTTAAAAATCTTAAAAATACGGAAAAAAGTATTACGAATAATGTGTGGTGTTTAGTGATCGTTAATTAATGATTATTTGGAGATCGTGAGATGCGGTCTGGTGTGACGTAAGTTTTAGAAAAACTTTTTTTTATAGTGCCAACGTTATTGAGATCATCTTCAGGGCTCAAAGTGTTTGTTTTCCGTGTAGATGTGTCATTCTTGACTATGATATTGGTGCTTTATAGTTTTTATTTATTGATTTTTTAAAATGTTTTTAGGGTTGAGAATTAATCACTGGTCAGTGTCCAGTGATTTGTTTAACGAGGGTTCGCTACAGCAGAGGTTATAGGTTAACCACGGGATGCCGGTGTTTTTGCAAAAAAGCCCATTTGTAAGTATGTCGGTTTCGAATGCAGGGCCGCTGGATTCGAACTTGGGACCTTTACCTTACAGTGATGAGCGCCGTGTCAAAGCCTAAACCGTTTCAAACACCGAAGCCTCAATGACGGTGTATTAAAGGTTCAATTGCTTAAACAAATCTATAGGAGAGATAATAAGATGGTTTTTTTCTTTATACATTTCTTATTACATATATGTCCATAAAACTTGACGGAATTACCCATTGAAAAGGTAAACTGTTGAACGTAAGAGGTATATTGATCGTCTTGATAACAAAAAAAAAAAAAAAAAAATAGCTGTGACAATTTTGGAATGATTGATTTGTTGTCCGATTAGAGTGATATGTTGTGTGTGAATGAAGTTGTCAAGAACATTTGGGGTGGTCGGAGAGCGGAAAGATGAAAAGGCGTTCACAACGCACGAGGGGACGCCAAAATTGACAAAATAAAAAGTAAGATATGTTCAAAACGAATATTAACGTAAATTATTAGATTTTTTCTAATATGATCCTAAAACAAAATTGACCGGAAAGAATTATCATGTCAATCATTCAATTATTAATGATCATTGAATCCGTCTTGCAAGACCAGATCATAATACGTTAACAAGCATTAATTTTCTAGGCAGATGTAAGTGATCTCATAACTGATTGAAACGGTATTATTAATTTTGATCGAGGGACATCACCGTAATAAGTCAAATTTCATCCCATTCGGTTGATAAATTGGAGAGATATTGAAGTGAAATTTTGTCGGGGTTGAACAATCGTTCTCCGACGCCAGAAAGG
The DNA here is from genome assembly GCF_000648675.2 of Cimex lectularius. Lineage (NCBI taxonomy): Eukaryota > Metazoa > Arthropoda > Insecta > Hemiptera > Cimicidae > Cimex > Cimex lectularius. Next base: position 1,035,933 of record NW_019392758.1, on the reverse strand, counting down.
CATATCTGATGATTCGATTCGAAGTGAGAAATAAGGGTATTCACGATCTTTGTGTTAACCCTTTTAACTCTGTTAGGTCCTGTTAGATCGAGAAAAATGATGACGTAGTCTTGTAAGAATCGGCTAGTTAACATTGCCCGAGGCCAGGGCCAATGTTAGGTGTTAGGTCGAAAATGTAGTCACTTTACTATCCGTTAAGGCGTAGGAAACCAACATGGCAGTCAGGAATTTAACAGCTGTTTTTTGTTTACACGTATTTTTATTCTTAAATACGCATTAATTAAATCAGACCAATACATTTCTTTTGTTAATTTCTGACCTGTCCTTATACTCTTATTCATAAAAGACACAACCCCTATCCTATAAAGTTGTAGGCTGTTAAAAGGCAAAGTATGTATGACCTCTGCCTTTATCAGCCAAAAAGTCATTTGTACATTATGGGAAAAATATCTCAGCGAAAATTTGGTTGCAGGAATTTCCTTTCAGATTACTAAAACTTCCATCGTATCGCAGATGAAATACAGTGATTAGCAACTGAAAAATTTTTCTATAAAGTGCGGGTGTGAAAGTCTACTTACCAACCCTTAAACCATACCTGGAAGATACGCTGTACCAACTCGTGAAGTAATATATAACCGCACGTATTCAGCAACGATGAGGAATGCCGTGCCAACTGATATTTCCAATGTTGAACAGAACAGCCGGATTAGCGGTAATAATGAACTTATATTATTCTGACAGCTTCCTTCTATATGAAATAGCTACATTCACCTAAGTTTGTATGTTAGAAAGTTATTGGTTCAAAAAAACCTCAACCTGTAGTAAAGGTTCCGTCACAGTAGTACTAGGTATATGCACCATGTACAAAAATAAACTTTATCCCCTTGAGCATTTCTTTGACGTAGGGTCTCAAAGATTACACTGAACAGCCCCCCATATGGCTAACACATTATTTTGAGCAGTATTGCGCTAAAGACTTACGCGACACCACCAGATTTACTGATGGTATTGTAAATATATTGGGGGAGGACCATTTAGTGAACATCTTTTTGCCAAGCTCAGTTTCAATATTCACAGCAGAAACATAAGCACTCACAAATGCAATAAATTATATAGCCACTTTGGGAGGGAAATAATTTTGTGTTGTACTACTTCATACAGGCCAATAAGTCTACTACCTACGTTGGGTAAAATTTTAGAAAAACTCCTACTGAAAAGAATTCTTCCGATTCTAAATTCTCAAAACATAATCCCAGCTGATCAATTTGGTTTTCGCAACCGCCACTCAACTGTCCAGCAGTGTCACCGCGTGGTAGACATTATTTCATCCTCCCTTGAGATGGGACAGTACTGTTCCGGAGCCTTCCTTGACGTAAGCCAAGCTTTTGATCGAGTTTGGTACCCGGGCCTGCTGTTCATGCTCAAGGACATCCTTCCATCCACCTACTATCTCGTACTGCACAGTTACCTCACTGCCGATACTTCCAAGTCATCAAAGGCCATTCCCTCTCTTCATATTTTCCTATCCATGCTGGTGTCCCTCAGGGTAGCGTTCTGGCCCTTACACTGTGGGACCCTACGTTACCACATTTACATTCGCAGGCGATACGGCAATTCTCTCTAGCAACTCCGATCTTGTCATTTCCACTCGAAACCTCCAACAACACATCATACTACTAGAGTCTTGGTGTAAAAAGAAAAGGATAAAATTTAACACAGAAAAATCCACCCACATTACCTTCACTCTTCGTAAAAAGATCTCTCCCCCTGTCTTCTTAAACAATACTCCCCTCCCAACTGCGGACAAGGTGCGTACCTCGGATTGTACATCGACAAACGCCTGACGTGGAATCCTCACACAAGTCTGAAACGTCATGAGGTTATGACACGATTTAGAATTCTTGCACGACTTCTTGACAAACGCTCTAATTTACCTCTCAAAAATAAAAGGCTGCTTTACAACACCATAGTTAAGCCGATTTGGACTTACGGACTGGAAGTGTGGGGTTCAGCCAAACATTCCAATATCCATCGCATTCAAACTGCCCAGTCTATAATACTACGAAAAATACTAGATGCTCCATTTTATGTATCGAACCAAACTACACATACAGATTTACATATTCCTTTCGTACAATACGTTTCCGTTACCGTAAATTTCATAAAAACCTCCCAACTAATGTAAACCAACGAATCCCCTCAAACCCTCCCCGCCGACTGAAGAGACAATGGCCGCGAGATCTCCTAGGAAGTGATGGTGATGACAGTAAAAGTGATAATGACACACGTATCAATTGAACAAACAATATTATTGTAACATTGGAGTAATACCAATGGGTGTTTTCTCCACTCTTGGTTTTAATTTTGAGTTTTGTTTCAATTACCTTTCTCACTGTTACTTATTACCTACTTTAAGGTAGTTGTAATGTACAACAAATTAAAAAAAAAAAAGTGTTGGAACGGTCAGTAGAAGCACAATCTCCTACAACGTACAGTCTATTTTCTTGCCAAACTAGTATTAAAAGTTGAGGACTTCTAGCTAATCAAACTACTCAAATTGGCCTGTAAGCGAACAACTTGGTTACAGTATTGGCATACCTAGACAAACAGAGAATACCGGTTTGTGTTACAAATCCGTTTCCAGTAAGTTCCACATGGTGTCAAGTGGTTAACTGAAGGAATAATTATTTTCGACTATAATCAGAATCCGGACAAACCACGGCATTCGCGGGTCTTATCTTAACCGCATTATTCTAAAACTGTCAGACTTGCGTTGAACAGGAGGATGTAAAACATTTTTATTATGTCCTGAAAACGAAGAAATGACAGCTTTTCGACCGTGTGACAGACCTAAAAGAAATCGAAAACAATACAGCCTAGAAACATCAGGATCACATATTTTCATTGCAAAGGAAGTACTTGATAATTAAAATTATTCATAAGCTAAATAAATCTTCTGATTTTCCTAGTTTTTATCAGTCCATTAGTCCCCTATCTTTCTAGAATGCCAAAACTATAACAAAAACTCCTTCCATTATTATTTCTTATGATACATAATAATAATATTATTCAAAACCGTCAGTTTGGATTATGCTTATTTCACTACATTGTGTGGCTGATACGCACCTTTCCTTGAATAAAATTAGCATTGCTTCAGTGTTTTTCTTGATTTGAAACAGGCCTTCAATCGAGTCAGCTACTCGTTCATGCTTTGGAAACTGAAAAACATTCTTCCTTATATGTATTATCTTATACTGAAATCAAATCTGACAGATTCTACCGAGTCCGAGGAAATTAATTTTCCTCTATGCACTTATTAAAGTAGGCTTTTCTCAGGGAAGCATTCTTGGCTCATTTCTTTTCTCAATATACGTGATTAAATATACTTTTATTTGTAATTTGGACACGTCCAAAAATGCTCAAAACGTACTGATTGAACTGGAGCATGGTTAACAAAATGAAATTAAACCTAACTAAAAGTAAATTTTACCTCGCGTCAAAGTATTTGTCCTCCAATATAAATGGAACACCGCTACCTACCCATTACTGACTTTGTATCTTAAACGTTTCATAGACAAACGACAGATTTGGAATCTGCATCTCATGTACCAAATTAATAATTCAATCATAGTTTAATAGTACATATCACTATGGTTATCTCACCACAGTGCATAAACAATAAATTTTAGTTCGAAGAAGAGAAAAAAATCGATTTGTTCACATCAGAGTGCTGGATTGTTGATAACACAAAAAGAATCTATATAAGGGCTGAGTGATTGATTGAGGTGATTCAGTATTTCATAAACCAGAAGAGACTCCGCTTTATAGAGATTAATAGATCTCGGAGTTGAGGAGCTTAACCGTTAAATTAACCATTTTCGAACAATGAAATTTTTTGAATAAAATAATTGAACGATTATTTATAAAAATTTAACGGCTGTTTAAATTTTTTTACATCTTTAATTTATTTAAAAATCAAATTGAAACTGATTTTCAGAACGTTTCACCTTCAAACATACGAACTACACGAGCAAATAATTCAACCTCTGCCATCCTATTTTTCCATAAATATAATTCTCATATTGACGGTTTTCAAGGTGCTTAAAACCAATTTTTACTGGTTTGTTCAAAAACAATTTTTTTCGCCTACTTTACTCGCAGTGTCTTTTGATTTTTGACAATACTGACTATAATCGTGTATTTTACTTTCTTATTCTAGATAAAAATTCAAATATAATGTTATCAGGATGTTCCATGAACAGACGTCAATAGAATTTATAGTCAATAGAAGTTATCCTACATAACAAATGAGACCAAAAATTACCAAATGTTCGAGATCTAATTCTCAATTGTATATTACTAACTAAAATTGCAGGTTACTTCAATCTTTCACCACTTTTTTCAGTACAGAAACATAGATAGTTTATTGGTATCACAATTAACATTGTTAACAAAGTCATCTTACATGATTTTGATTTTATCTATAAATTCTTGCTTGTTATATATTGGATTTTGAATCAATATTTTCTGTAACTCAAATAAAATTAATTTTTGTACAATTTTGGTTAATTGTTTAATACACAATGTTTGTATGAAAAAACTCGCAATGTCGTATTACAATGGTTTCTGCATTTCCAACAGATTCACGTTTCACAACAATTTGACGCCTAACAAATATGACACCACAAGAATAGCACCACAATTTATGTGAGTATAAAATGTTTGGTTCAAAATTTATATTTACACCTTTATTGCATTTGGCACTCCCACCACGACACACAAGAATGACACATCTACACGGAAAACAAACACTTTGAACCGTGAAGATGATCTCAATAAAGCTCGAAACGTTGGCACAATAAAAAAAATGTTTTTCTAAAATCTACGTCACACCAGACCGCATCTCACGATCTCCAAATAATCATTAATTAACAGTCACTGAACACCACACATTATTCGTAATTATTCAGATATCGTGAGATGCAGTCGGGTGTGATGTAGGTTTCAGAAAAACATTTTCTTTATCGTGCCAACGTTTCGATCTTTTATTGAGCCCTGAAGATGATCTCAATAAAAGATCGAAACGTTGGCACGATAAAGAAAATGTTTTTCTGAAACCTACATCACACCCGACCGCATCTCACGATATCTGAATAACTATCGATTAACGATCACTAATCTCTACACATTATTCGTAATGTTTTTTCCGTATTTTTAAGATTTTTCAACCATATAGCACACCTAAAATTCGAACATTATAATTTCTTGACACAAAGGTAAGTACACAATTCTGAGATGCAATATATCAATTTCTCCCTTCAATTTATAAATGAGATAACATATAGATGATAATTTATTACTTACATTATAAGTATGGTCATGCTAACATAAATCTGCTATTTCTAATAAAACCTAGGATTTAACCTATTAATCTAATGAACTGTTTGTCATATTCAGCTCTAAATTATTTGTATTGACAGCGATAAATTTCATTTGAAAACAGCTTTAAAGGAGGCGTTGGTGGTTGCAAAGGTTAAGGCGTTGACACTGCGCTCATCACTGTAAGGTAAAGGTCCTGGGTTCGAATCCAGTGGCCCGGCATTCTTACAAACAGGCTTTTTTTCAAAAACACCGACACCTCGAGGGCTGATATGATATCTGCTGTAGCGAGTTGACACTGACCAGTGGTTAATTCTAAACCCTAAAAACATAAAAAATCAATAAATAAAACCTTTAAAGCACTAATATAGTTTTGTAAAAAGAATGCTGTCATCAGCAAACTGTAAAGTCAAAATATTTTTATTTAACCTATTTAAATATACATCTAAATCCTTTAAATAAATAATAAAATATATCGGTCCCATAATGGACCCCTAAAGCACCCCACATTTAATTGTACCTTGAATAGATGAGGTATTACTTACAGTCACAACATGATTTCTATCTATTCCAATGTGGTGATCCAGATATACCATAGTGGTACATCTTATCAAGCAGAATCTTGTGATCATGTCGAATAATACCATATCATTATTATTTTAACCGTTGTTACATATATTTTTAAACATATTTATTTAAGCTATTGATCCTAAACCCTTACTTGAGCTATCGTGACTTCCTTTCTTCTTCTTCCCCACTTGAAAAGTCACGATAGCTACAGTATTGAGCCAAAGGTCGTGGTTTCGAATCCCACTCATGACACCAGATCAACCAAGACCTTAGATAAAAAATATGATTAATTTAAATAAGAAGTGTCAATACTTTTTCAACCGTTTGTGACCAAAAAGTGAAATTTTTAGAAATTAAACATTTAGTAATTTTACATTAGCGATAATTGACCATTAAGAAATTAAGTGCATGTATTTCTAGCTCATCAGTAGGGGCAACCTATCGCTAAATCTGTCAGTATTTAGAGAACCAAGAAAATCACTCAAACTTTAAAAGAGACCTTTAGAAAAGAAGAAGTAGAAAACTCAAAAAAGTCTTCTAAGCGATATTAGCGGTATTCACAATGTTTGTAAGATGTTACCTCGTGTTAACGTAACAGAGTTAACAGGGTTAACACAAAGCTGATGAATACCTCTGTTTTTATTTGCTTAAGACTACAATTAAAAATAATCTCATCGACTTTTTATATGCTCTTACCATGGGCGTAATTAAATTTAAAGGATTAACATTTTATGAGATATTTAGGCTTTCTTGGATTGGAAGTTTGAAGTAGGGGGACCGCGGTAGCCGAGTGGTTAGCATGAGAGACTCTCACGCCGCGGTCGTAGGTTCGATTCCCGCCGTCGCCTCTGGCCCTTTTTACGCGATAACCCCCAATTTGAACACACAAGAATTCGTACTATGGCTAATATGCAAGATCATAAGGCCAATAAAAAAAAAAAAAAAGTTTGAAGTAACCTGAAAAATGAAAAATCTCAAATGCAACTAAGAATAGCTGTTTTAACAATAAATTTTTTTAAGTACAATTTAGCATACAGCATAACATTCTGAAGTGTCTTCACTTTGACGTATCGACGTATGGACAACAAAGGCAGACAAGCATATTAACAAAATTACTTAACATGAATTTTTTGCTCTTAGGGCTTTTTGGCAAGAACGCCCGGACATGTGTCGAATTTTTTAACCTAATATCCATAAAAAACGTTACTTTAAAATCTATGCGTCAACGCAGTACACGTACAATTTTCCTAGTAGCATGAGCTACGTTTTTCCATTTTGCGATATTTAACCATTAAATGTCAAAAATGCACTGTTTTCTCCACATTTTTTTTCCATTTATTAAACAAAACCCCTTATAAGACACGAGATCTAGATCAAAACTGACCAAATAGAAACATCTAAATTTATTTCAGAGCGTCGAATTATTGAAAAATGCAAAGGACTTGAAAAATAAGCATTAGAAATTCACTAAGCATCCTTGTAAAATAAGCATTAGTTCACTAAGCAGTCGATGCACTTGCACATTGTTTGGGTAGCCGAGCGAATCAAAATTCGTTTGTTCAACGCAGACTTATTTCAAGAGTTTTCAGACCTCTAATGATCTAAGGATGAAGAGATTTGAGGCAAAAGTGCAAATCAATTTTGACAAGTCTCCAGACTTTCCCAGACTACTAATTGTAACATCGCGTGCTATTCCAAGCAGCTGTACCGTTTGAGAATTTCTATGTTAAAAGAGAATGAATAAACGAAAATCGATCATACAATGGCTCCCCTGGCCACCACCGTGAACCGGTAGTCTCCCGATACCGTTGGATTGCCCTCCATGCGGTTGTTTCAGGCGGCGCTAAGACACGTGCAGCATACCGTTGGCATAAATTCAGCTAACTGAACAATTTTCGATGAACTTCAGAATGTCTTTTGAACAAGTATATGTCATTACTGCAGAATCCTATAGAAAAGGTAACACTCGGATATAATTTAATAATACGAAAAAGAAGAGGCAAATAAAGTTGAGAACTACAGACCACTAACATTACCCCCGTTTCCAAGTAAAATCGTACTTCACGGTTAATAAAAGCAAAGAACTTTTTCAACAGTAATGCTGGACAACACTTACCCGATGCAACGCTGTGCCGCGCTACCCGATGCTACCCGACGCCTGTTCACGTTTTGGTAGTGTGTGCACATCTATGCGACGTCAAGCGCACGCCACGTACAGTCACACAGCATGTATCACAAATCAGTATCACAATCGCAATTCCTCTTTTGTTCTTAATCTATTATTTTAAACAAAACCATGTAATAAATTTTTAGTTAAATTTTATGAGCACAACAATGTAATAAATTTTTAGTTAAATTTAATTATTTAAATAAAGTTACTCCTGTGTTTCGATAAATTTTCTGCCTAACCATGATAATTAAATAATTTTTATAAAAATTCATGAATTTTTGATCTCGTTTAATTTCGTTTATATTAAAATAAGTATGTTGTAATTAATATAACGACAAAATGACATATACATAGTTTGAAATAAACTATAAAAAAATACGAGTGTCCTGTTCTGACGACACTCGATGAAAATGGTGTAATTTTATGAGCAAAACATGAAATAAATTGTTAATTAAATTTTATGAGCAAAACCGTGTAATAAATTGTTCCAATTTTAGTATATTTACCGCGGAAGGGGGTACAATAAATTGTTAGTTAAATTCATTATATCAAAAAATGGTATTCCGGAGTTTTGATCAATTTTTTACCAAACCAAAAAAATTATTATTTTTTAATAAAAAGTAGTGAATCTTTGATCTCGGTTAATTTGGTTTTTAAAATAAGTATGTTGTAATAGATGTAGTTTGGATAAAAATATGAGCGTTCGATTCTTTTGTCTTCGACTGTACTCGATGCTACCCGACGAAAATTTGGACAGTGGGGATCACAAAGCGTAGAGTAGGGTAGCGTTGCATAGCATCGGGAAGATGTGCACGAGGGTAATACAACCGTATGGAAAACTGGACTTCGGATTTGCATCGGGTAGCATCGGGTAGCGTCGCATGGCGTTAGCTCGGGTATGTCCCGGCTATAGCGTTGCATCGGGTAAGTGTCTAACAACACCTTTATAATAAATTAAATTATTAAGAAAGTAAAGAATATCAGATGGATACACATGTATAAGATCAATAGAAATGATAAATGATACTTTTTAAAAGGATAGTTCCTACTCACAGTAAGTTTTTTAGCAACGATCCGGATTTCGAGCCTTTTAGCTCATCATCAGGTTGAAGGACTTCTACAACCACGTCTCTCGACATGAATTGCCAAAGTGAACCGCTGATACCTCCGCCAACGCAACGTTCCAATTATCAGCTGATTTTTTTAATGACGCTCAATTTGAACGTGCGAAACGCGGAAATTATAACACAAATAAATATTAGAATAATAAATACTTAATATTACTTAAATTACTATAAAAATAATAACAATTAAAATAATTAGATTAATTATTTGGATGTTTGATATTATTTATGTACATATTTAAAATGGGAGGTAGATCAAAATCTGTTATATTATTAATGCATTTATCACCATGTTCAATTTTACATTTTTTAATTTCAAATTTCTCAAACCAATCTAGTTCTTTCCCTTTGTTGAAACTATGTAACACTCTTGTATTCAAATTTGAATCGAAATTATGTTTTGTTTCTTTTAGATGGTCCTTAAATTCTGAAAATTTGCTCGATTTAGGCAAGTGTTCTTTTACTCTTGTTTTTATTTCTCTACCGCTTTGTCCTATATATTTAATATCACAATCATTACAATTGAGTTGGTAAACCCCACTTTAGACCTAAAACTGTTCATAATAAACAACCTAATAGAAATAGACGTATATAGAAAACCCACAACTACAGACACTATGATACCAGCGGATTCTTCCCACACAAGGCTTTTCTTTTAAAAAGTATTGAACACCACACTCACTCCATCATTTATCATTTCTATGATAAATGATGGAGTGAGTGTGGTGTTCAATACTTTTTAAAAGGATAGTTCCTACTCACAGTAAGTACTTACTGTGAGTAAGAACTATCCTTTTAAAAAGTATTGTATAAGATCAGGTCTGACCTTTCTGGAACACCGTTGATCTGATTTGTTTAAATCACTTTGTTCAACTAACTTCTCACACCTCAATAATAAACATACACGTGACACGCCTAATAGTACATTAAAAAAATGTTACCTGATGGATCGAAAGAATGATGTTATCTAAGTAAATTTGTTGTTTTATTAGTACCCAGTTTGAATAAAAAAAACAACAACATGCATTACCTCATAACAGGCCGATGAAAAAGAAAGCTTGATTTAATTAACAGTTATTGTATTCTTGTTTTCATATATATTAATGAAAACGTATAAAAAATTCGAAATTGGAATAATTCAGAAGCTGTAAACCTGCAGAACAAACATTGAATATTTGCTCATTCGCGTGATCATACTCATTTTATCTTTTTTTTACGTGTTTATTTATTTTTTAACATACTGTTACGATAGGGTCTATGCAGAAGTCATAAAAAACGCAAATGTGCAGCAAACCTAGAAGATTCATGGGCAATTTTGTGAAAATGGTACTGGATTGATTCGAGTTAAATAGGATTCAGAACAAAACGTTAATTTTAGCATTGTTCCATCTGACCTGCCAAACTCACGATAACACGCAAGCCCAGTCGTCAAATAACACTTTGCCGTAATTACTACTGTTAATCAACGCTGATAGAAAATGACATTCTTTACTGAAAAAGGAAATCTTTTTCTTAAAATCAAAAAATTAAAACTAACAAAATTGTACTATATTAAATTTTGTGTTCACACGTATCTATTTTATTTGATCTGAGCAATTAGTTTAATCAATCTTTTTAACAAGAAATGATTAATCAGTATAAGTACGAGAAAAGTGTTAAAGCAAAATAAAAATATTCTAAATGAAAAAAACGTAAATAAAAAAAATAAATAAATATATACTATAAAAATAATATAAATAAAAATATTTTTTTAAATATTATTAATAATAAAATTATTATTCCAGCATTGAGGTAATCCTCGTAATGACGAATTTCAGTTCAATCAGTCTAAATACCCTGGTCCACTTGTTCTTTGGCCTTTGTTCGAGCTGTCCTTCTTTTACGCGAGAAAGTGAGAGAGAGAGAGAGAAGAAAAAAAAGAACGGGAGAAAGAGTGGAAGGGAAAGAGGGAGAAGAGTGAGAGAGGGGAAAAAAGAAAATAAGAGATAATAGCGATGGAGTAATTTAGAGAGAGAAAGAGAGAGAGAAGAGAAGAAGTGATAAATGAGTTAAATAGTGATGGAGTCAGTTAGAGAGAGAAAGAGAGAGAGTGAGAAAGAAAGAGAGAGGGAGAGAGAAAGAGAAAAGAGAAGAAGAGATAAATGAGTTAAATAGAGATGGAGTCAGTTAGAGAGAGAAAGAGACAGAGTGAGAAAGAAAGAGAGAGGGAGAGAGAAAGAGAAAAGAGAAGAAGAGATAAATGAAATAAATAGTGATGGAGTCAGTTAGAGAGAGAGAGAGAGAGAGAGAGAGAGAGAGAGAGAGAGAAAGAGAGAGAAGTTAGAGAAAGGAGAGATAAAGAGATAAAAAAAGGGTGAGAGAGAAAGAATGGAAGGAAAGAAATGAGAGAGAGGAGAAAAAGAAAATAAAAGGTAGAGAAAGAAAGAAAACGAAAGTGAAAGAGACAATAGGGAAACTGTGAGAAAAAAGAAAAAAGGGAGGAAGGGATAGTAATGTAGACGGAGAAAGAGAAACAGAATTTACAAAATCCATGTGTTTTGTCATTTGTTATTTTTTGCGATGCTACTGTGTATATTGTTATTCTGTGCAAAATTTAAGGCAGTTTTCGAAATAAAGATCAGATTTGTATTTTAGTGACGCTAAAGTATAGAAATTACGATTTTATGTAAAAAATTATGATTTTAGGCTAAAATCACAAAAATGTTAAAATCTCGGGATACCTCGTTCTGGTGGCAGTGAATTATGTTTTATTTAGTGAATCCATCATGGCATTGTTGAGATTTAACCTCATAACACCCCGCATAGAGTTGGAGTCGGAGAAATAGTAAGAGAGGGATAAGGTCGTGGAGAAATAGATAAACTCTCTATTCACTCTCGCCTGAAGTACTTTATTTTTTTTTTCTTGCAATTAAAGCTAAAAAAATATATCCTTACGATTTTCAATGTTTTATTTCAGTGTATTTATTTTAAAGGTTTTAACATGAGATATTAAACCCCAGGAGTTAACGAGTTGAGACATCCCGTCGTTAAATAAAAAATCGTGTTCATCCATCATTTGTGTATTGATTGATATTAGTCTATTACCTTTTCTTGAACCCTGTGTTGTAAACTCGACCAAAACTGCGTTGAATGTCAGTTACATAGGCGTCTCGTTTATGTAGGAAAAAAATGAACAACAGTGCAGACAAAACAGCCATCGTTCCCGTTCGGATCAACTTACCTGGGAGCTGAAAGTCATTAATCACGATGCTGTTACGTTTTCGATTTACATTCGATATTGTAGTATATATATAGTAATGCATGATCTAAATCTGGGAAGCCGATCCGTTGAAGCGAAACCACCCTACGCCACCGACGAAGGCTGCATATTGTGACACAATCCGAACGGGTCTTATGCGATTTACACTCACTTGAAAGATTATTTCTGATCATAATTTATCTTCGTAGGAGGTGGTTCGATGAAATGCAAATCTTAAGGGAAATTCGGCCGACAATAGTGATAGTGAAAAATGAACCTTTCTAGAATGGAACAGTAATATGTTTTTCTTCTTCCTTGGTAATATATCCTTGTATATCTGTACAAATTGTTTTTTATTTCAACGTGTCAAATACGAGTTTAAAGGTATTGTGCTAAAATATTTCCAACCAACTATTGTTACGAAAAAGTCGTAGAAATCTGTGGTTCGTATTCTTTGATATTTTCGCCTTAGTTGTCTTAAGATTTGTTTTGTTCCTCAGTTCACCACGTGACTGTTATATATCACCTTTCTTCAGTAGACATCAGGTAACGAGGAATCACTTTTACACGGGTCTGGTTGGTACTTTCAATAGTGTCATCACGATGTGGACAGCCTAGAATGTGATCCACCGAGTGAAGGTCAGTTGTTGGCAGTTGAATGTCTTGTTTCATTAGTTTTGAGGTTCCTGCAGCTATCTCTTTCGAAGACCGACCAGTTTGCTTTTTTATATTATACTTGTGAAATTTACTTTACTGTATTAATGGTTATTATAGTTTTGACTATATCGAATAGCACAATTTTATGAAACGAATTGCTTTCTTCTTCGTTGTTATGACAAGCTGTTATGAAAGGCACCATTGTTATCGTGGCGTCCATTCAAATGTTGGTAGTCCGTCGTTTTCGTTCATTAACATCAACTCTTTCTAAATTCACTAGTTTTCGTGGTCCGCTTGAGCATTTAATATGTTTAAATTAATTAAGGTTTTTTGTTGAGATAAAAATTCAGTGTCACGAGCGGGATTCGAACCCAAGACCTTCAGCTAGATACGCCGCTACTCAACCACTTGAGCTATCGTGACTTCGATCCACTCGGACACTAACTTCCCATCTCAACCCCACCTTTTTGTTAATTTTCCCTTATTTTTGCCATTTTTCAAATGTCGTGTAATCTATTTCATTCTCGGCGACAAATGAAATGGCCACGGAGAGCTTTAGTGAAGATATACTTCATTTTAACTTATTAAATTCACTAGTTTTTCGAGATCAGCTTGACCAATTAATATTTTTCAATTAATTAAGGTTTTTAGTTAAGATAAAAAGTCAGTATCACGAGCGGGATTCGAACCCACGACCTTCGGCTATATCCTCTCAGACACCAAAGCATCCAATTCCCGACTCCGTCTGCAACTCTACCTAGTTGTGCCAAACTTCCCATCTCCACCCTCCTTTCAAATTTTCCCTCCATTTTGCCATTTTTCAGGTCGAGATGGGCCGTTGTCGCCGAGAATCGAATAGATTACGCGACATTTGAAAAATGGCAAAAAGGAGGGAAAATTCAAAAGGTGAGGTTGAGAAGGGAAGTTGGTGTCCGACTGGATCGAAGTATCGATAGCTCAAGTGGTAGAACAGCGACATATCTAGCCGAAGGTCGTGGGTTCGAATCCCTCTCGTGACACTGACTTTTTATCTCAACTAAACACCTTAATTAATTAACCCTTTTTCTGAAAAGTAGTCATCTAATTCCATACCCCGCTATCCGTCACTACATGATACCACCTTGCTAATGGGAATTTGCTGCCCATTCCAATTATTAGATTTTTTGTGTTGACGGAACTATTATTATGGAGAAATTACAAAGATTTGAATTTATGTAATATGTTCTATCAAAGTAGGCGCTTATTAGTGTATAACTATCTCCTGCTCCATCTTGTATTGTAGTCACCAATATGTCCTCTTCAGAAAATGATGTATGCTTTATTAACCTAATTTTTCTATTAGCAACAATTATATTTTTTTTCCTTTCCACAAAAAAATCGCCATTGATCAGGAAAGCTGCCTAATATTTTTCATTTTTACAATATGGCTCCCGTGTAATATTTGTGAGTGTTTGTAAAAAAATAATACAAACATTATCCTTTGTAAAATGGACAAATAGGAAATAAAAGTGAAAGTTGGACAAATAAACAGTAAAACATGGATACAAATTGAAATATCTATTTAAAATGTAGGATGTATCGACTTTTTTACTCAGGAATAATCTGGATATCGGTATAGGCAAGTGGGTGAAAAACCATATTCAATTGTTATCTGCCGAGTTTTCGACCTCTTTTATGCTCGTTATCAGGGCAAAACAATCTTGCAATATGTTAACAAATTGTCATAATTATTTTATAACAAATGGTTTCAAATTAGCTTAGCCAAACCGAAATTCAGATCATTTGTGTGAATTTGAAATAGGCATAAAAATATGAGACTAGAAACGCTTAAGTGATCTCTACTGTTACATTAAACATTTACCATAAAAATGAAACATATCTGAACGGCCTAAATATAATTTATTAAATATCAATCCAACCAAAAGTCCAAAATTGTTGTCTCGTGAAACAATCATTACCACTGACTAACCTAAGATTATAACAATTATTTATAAACAGTTTTTCGAAATGAAAAATTTGTGGGATTCGAACCCACGATCATCGGATTAATACTCGGATGCTCTAAACACTTGATTTCGATCGCCCATGCCCTTCCAAAAATCGTGGGATCGAATCTCGCCTCAGACACAACATTTTTATTTCAAAAAACCTTATATAATTATTTTGAACATATGCATTAAAAATATTTGTAAATTTACCTAAGATTATTATTCAAAATATTATAATCCATTTTTCAGATTCTGCAAAAAATCTAGGATTGGTTTTCACTTCCATCCTGTATTGGAACCATGTTAATTCCGTCAGATTTTTCGAATTAATTTATGCTCAGATGAACTAGTCATGGCTCTCCATTCCAGTTGCGGATTTCACTTGTTAAATGTCTATTTATTCCTCACCAACAGTAGTTGGATATGTCACACCCTCCAGCATAACAAGAATTAATTTTTTTTGCCTTACTATTTCAGTATTGGCCACAAGTAGGAGTAATTAAATTAATTTAGTTATCTCTGCGTTTGTTTTGGTTATCAACCCACTTTTAGATAGTGTTATCAAATTAGCTTTCTGTACCCGGACGGGGAAATCTAGTTTTGTACCATTTTAAGAATGTATTGATTTCCATGTGGAACTCCAGGTTGGACAATTATTCCATAACTTCAAAGGGGACCGCGGCATCCGACTCGTTGACTCGTACTTGAAGTATAGTATATATATAGCAAAGCTCAAGCTGGCAATTAATCATTAATGGGTTTATATTTCAAGAATAAAACATCGTTTTTGATGAGTACTGCTATAACTTAATTAATAAAGCAATAAAAACTTGCGCAAACAAATAATAATTAGGACAGATAATAAAGGTTCCATATTGGTTTGAGGACATAATTAAACGGTTGACTATACATAACGAGAGACGAGATGATTGTTGAACGATGCCCCTGTCGCTTAGGTTTTGTGTTTGTCTAACTAATGGTTTCAATAGAAAACCAAATTTAGCCGAATAAACAACGCAAGATATTACGATGTACACTGCCAAGTAAAAAATTCCACCCCACTTGTAACATAACTAGATTTGTATATATTTTATATATTAATCTAAGTTTCACGTTTTTTAACGTTTAATCATTGTGTCTTTTTCAAAAAAAGTTTTAAAAAAATGTAAATTGCTAAGAAAAATGAAAAAGAAGTTTTAAGGAAAATTAAAAACGAAAAAAGATGGACAGATACACTTCAATTTAACCAAGAAAAAAAAAGAATAAAAAAAATGTAAATTGTTAAGAAAAATGAAAAAGAAGTTTTAAGAAAATTAAAAACGAAAAAAGATCAACAGATACACGTCAATTTAACCGAGAAAAAAAAAAGAAATAAAAAAATGTGAATTGCTAAGAAAATGAAAAAGAAGTTTTAAGAAAAATTAAAAACGAAAAAAGATCGACAGATACACGTCAATTTATCCGAGAAAAAAAAAGAATTAAAAAAATGTAAATTGCTAAGAAAAATGAAAAAGAAGTTTTAAGGAAAATTAAAAACGAAAAAAGATCGACAGATACACGTCAATTTAACCGAGAAAAAAAAAAGAATAAAAAACATGTAAATTGCTAAGAAAAATGAAAAAGAAGTTTTAAGAAAAATTAAAAACGAAAAAAGATCGACAGATACACGTCAATTTAACCGAGAAAAAAAGAATTAAAAAAATTTAAATTGATAAGAAAAATGAAAAAGAAGTTTTAAGGAAAATTAAAAACGTAAAAAAGATCGACAGATACACGTCAATTTAACCGAGAAAAAAAAGAAATAAAAAAATTAAAAATTGAAAAGTAAAAAACTATACATAAAACAGTAAACAAAACAATAAAAATAAAATTAAAAAAGGAAGGAATACACATAAATAATTACATTGTCTCAATAGTATAATACACTGACAGGCAAAAAATTCCGCCCACATGTAATATAACTTGATTTGTATATATTTTTATATATTATTCAAAGTTCCATGTTTTTTAACAACTTTTTAATAATTGAGTCTTTGTCTAAAAAAGTAAAACATTGTTAAAGAAAATATAAAGAAAAAAACGGACAGATAAAATTTGTGTAATTTTGTTTTCGATCTTTAATTAACATTTCAATATTGCGTATTTCCTCCTCTTCCCTGAATTTCATCTCGAAGACGCCTCGGCATACTTTCTACCGATCTGGAAATGTCTCTTTGCTGGAGGTTAGCCCATTCTTCACGAAGAGTCCTTTTAAGATAGTGGAATGTACCATGAAGTGATGGACGTGTTTTTATTCGCCTTTTGAGGTTATCCCCATAAATGTTCGAGGAGTTCTGGAGAACGGGCTGGTCAGGCTAACACCCTGATGTTATGTTGTTGAAGGTATGTTTGTAGTATGCGAGCTACATGTGGACGGGCGTTATCGTGAATTAGTATAGGATTGTCTCTGGTTTCATCGAGGATAGGCAACGCATGATTTTCCAAAATTTCAAAAAAACTCCAAAAATAGCGAGTGGCCGTCAAGACCCTCCACGGACAACAAACAACTCTGTGCGACTCTCCATTGAAATTCCCGCCCACACCATCATTGATCTACGTTGAAAGGATTGGCTCTGGGAAAAATTACAGGCTTCGTACCTTTCATTTCGCCTTCTCCACACTCTTTCAAGCCCATCTGGAAATTGAAGAGCAAATTTAAACTCATCTGTAAAAAGTACAGCAGACCAAAGATCAATGACTGTGTTCTCGAGCAAATGCGAGCCGTGCAACTCCGGGTGTTCTGGTCAATTCCGGTCCTCTTACGGGGCGAAAAGCCATCAGACCATACTGATTTAATCTTCTTCGAGCAGTGTGTTCAGAAATTTGGACTCCTCGAACTTCCTAGAGCTGATTAATCGCTTGAACAACAGTAAGGTGTCGGTTTCGCAAAATGCTCAAAGTCAAAAAGCGGTCATTCTGTGGTTCTGTTACCCTAGGGCGTTCAGCACCGGCCCTTCTATGGTAGGACCCAGTTTCTCGAAAACGTCTAACGGGGTCTCGCAGAGTTTCCTACGGAACTCCGATGGCACTAGCCGCACAAATGAGTCAACGACCATCAGTAACAAGCGCCACACCACGCGCAACATCCTCAGCACTAAGTGGCATTTTGACGTTTAAAAATTGAAATGAAGAAAACAAAGATGAAAAGTAAACTGTTTATTGCTTCAGAATTGAAATGAGACTGAATAAACATTTTCAATTCCGTAAAAATGAAACAGAGAAAAATCCTTTATCCTTGTTTTGGATTAAGAATTAAGTGTGTTTACGTCTAATTGATATTCCCAATTTAAAACATAGCATAAACAAATATTAATTGAAAAAAACAAAGAGAAATTAAGGGCAGAATTTTCTTTTATTGAGAAAATGAAAAATCAGTTGGGTGGAATTTTTTTGTCTGTCAGTGTATTACGATGATCTTTTATGAAGACATACATGAAAAATGTAAGCATTCAAGCATTAGTTTTTATTCACTAATTTCCTGGTCCGCTTGACCAATGAGTACATTACAATTAATTAAGGTTTTTAGTTGAGATGGAAAAAAGTTAATGGTACGAGCGGGATGCGAATAAAAGAAGGGAAAAAATGGCAAAAAGGAGGGAAAACTCATAAGGTGGGGTTGAGATAGGAAGTTGATGTCCGAGTGGATCGAGGTCACGATAGCTCAAGTGGTAGAGCAGCGGCGTATCTAGCCGAAGATCGTGGGTTCGAATCCCGCTCGTGCCATTAACTTTTTTTCATCTCAACTAAAAACCTTAATTAATTGTAATTAGTTTTTTTCATGACAATGTTGATTCAACTAAATTCTGTTCAATATTACGCATTTTTAAATTCAAATTAATCAATGATTTGCAAGGTTGTGTATTGACATACTATTAAGTAAGTTCAGACCGAAGTGTTCGGATAGGTTTAGAAAAGAGAATTTTCAATTATAAGTCGGGTAGTCGACCTGTCCGGAAAGCAATCCCCTTACTAAAACAAGGGACGTCGTCGCCGAGATAACTTTCCCCTCGAGCGTCTCAAGACATTTGGAAGCTCTGATATACGTTTCTGGGAAGAGATACACAGGTCCCTGACCACCAGTTTTGCGTTTCTGTCCTTAAACCTTTACCAACTCCTGGTGGAACTGTTTCCTAAAACGGTTTACATCCTTTGAAACGGAACAGACTTATTTTTTTCAGAACCTTTCTCGTTATTTGATTGCATTTGAATCTTTCAAATACAGAGCAAAACCAGAATATTTGATGTCCGCAAATGACGGATGAAATTGAGAAAATCAATGGACCTTCTCAGGGTTGTCCGATATGACGAAATTGTCTTACCTAGAGGAAAAAATAGATTTACAGTATTATTCAGATTCCGTAATATTAGGCAACAACTTACTACATTCCGTTCAGTAGTCCTTTGCACAAAAAACGACAAGTTTATGTACGGATTAACAATAATAATGAACAGCAACAAATGGCAATTAATTTTTTTTTTAAAACAATGGATATGAAAACTATTAAATATTTACAAATCCTACTTCACTGCCCATCAACAAAAACCGACCGCCTGATTTTAGCACCAAAAATGCCAACTTTGGAAAAGCTTATTTTCACAGCCTGTTAAATAATTTTTTTTAGAAAAAGTTAAGCTGAACAAGATGACTTTTTTAAAAAAGTTTTCCTAGCTTCAATCATTCATCAGTAAATTCAAAAATTCTGGAATTTGTTAATTTTTGCACTTTTTACGAGACTTCAAATTGGGCTGTTCAGCCAGGAAATCGTCCTGGAATCGCGTCCTATAGCAATCGATATGGAACTTTAATAAGCTTTCGATTATCCACTTTTCCCGATTTCTCAACCTTTTTCGAGTTATTCGCGATTTTTGAAAAAAAAACCGTGGTGCTTTTTTTTTACCTGCTCGTGGAAAATCCGATCACCCTCTCACCCGATTTTCAGGAATGCATAAATTTTGATCCGTCATGTTTTCGCAAATTTTACGCTAAACGTTTGTTACGAGGACTTAAAAAAAAATGAAAAACCGAAAATTTTCACTTTTTCATACTTTTGGGATGCGGAATGCTTCTGCTGTCGATAACCATCACGGAAATTCACCTTTTCCTTCCAATTTCACAGATGGATGGCAGTTGGGCTTCGCATAAAGTATTGAAACAGTAGGTTTATGTATGGTAATTATTATTTCGAAAATCTATTTTTTTGTTTACCCGTCGGTCGATATTTATGACATCATATTATTGAAAAACCAAAATACGAGTGTTTACTGAAGTGATAATCTGCCGGAATAACCCACTTCTTGTTATCTTTCATTTAATGTAAGCAATTAAGTAAAGAGGAATAATGTGATTCATACCTAATGTAAGCCTATTTTACAGTTCACGTCATTGTTACGGTATTTTAAAAAAAAATTAATCTCATTATATTTTTCAGTTCATTAAGGTCTGACATTTACTAATTAATTAATAATGAGTAATACTAGCGATAAAAGGTAAGATCGTGAAGGGCGAACAACCGGCGAGAGGGGCAGTTTTGAACCTTTTCACGTCGCTAAATGGGATCTAAATCTAGAAAAACCAACCGTTTTAAAAGGGTGTTAAAAAGGAAAGTTGTGGCGATTTTAGTAATAAAAGAAAGAAGTTTACACTATTAACACCTAAATTGTTGGAAAACTTCTTGTACTTAAATTTATTACAAGAATTCACAAAATCCAAACCATTATTGATCACAGCCAATAACATTTTATCATTTTCAAGCAAATGATACAGTTGTGGCCACGGGGAGCTGTTAGTGAAGTTATACTTCGTTTTATTTATTAAATATTTAGTGGTCTGATTGACTAAATTACTTCTTTTAATTAATTAACATTTTTATATAAAGTTTAGGTGGAAATGAAAAAGTTAGTGTCACTTCTCTAACAGCTGCCTGTGACCACTTCATATGTCGCCGAGAATCGAATCCGGATTGCACGGCATTTGAAAAATGGTAAAACAGAGGGAAAATTCGAAAGATTACAGGTTGAGACGGGAGTTGGTGTCCGAGTGGATCGAAGTCACAACAGCTCAAGCGGTTAGAGCAGCGGCGTGTTGAGCCGAAGGTCGTGGGTTCGAATCCCGTTCGTGACACTAACTTTTCCATTTCAACCTAAACTTTATATAAAAATGTTAATTAATTGAAAGAAGTAATTTCGTCAATCAGACCACTAAAACGTAAATGGATTAAAATTAAAAAGTTTATGAAATCTTAAAACTAATGATTCTTCTATTAATTCCAGATAAGGAGTTAATTTGAAAGTAAGAAGAGCTCATTTGAAATTTATAATTTTAATTTGGAGTTAAAAACTGTAATTTGACGGAAAAAAGCTATGTATTTATTAATTTATGATAGTTAATAAATTTACGAAATACCAAGTGTACACTGTGTAATAAAAAAGTAAAATTAAAATAACTTTAAACGGTAAAACTCCGGCTATGTGTCGAAAGGCGTACTGCCTAAGACTGCTGGTGGAGAGGAAGGAACTTTCCCATATTGCTTATATTTGTGGCGAAACGTACCAACCAATTATACGACCACCGCCTATTTCGACGTTGGAACTTCCTTTTAATCTTGGGAAAATTTTGATTACAAGCAGAGCAGTGTAAACATTATTTATTATTCATTGCTTTTCTTTTGGGCTTTGTCATTCATTATTGTGGTAAATTGTGTTCAGATCTGTCGGGTGATCAACCTATAAATAGAGGCTCCCCTATGATCCTTACATTCTTGTGGGTTTTGTTTTCAAAATTTCTTCTTTTAGTTAATTCAAAGTTAGAATAATACAGAAACGCTTTGACAGTAGCAGGAGCCCCTCTCACATAATCCAAAATATCAAATTTACATTGTAGCCGGTTGTTGTAGATTAATGTTTGTTTTCCGTTAAATTTCTTAATATCCAATTATAAAATGAGTGTATATATATATATATATATATACATACATATTTCTTATGCAGGGGTACATTTTAGATGGCCTGGATGAATTTGTTTTGAACCAATGACGCTATCAAAAAACGAAACAGGTATGTAATATTTTTTAGTGTAGTTTCAAATTTTTACTTTTTTGAAGAAAAATTATACAGGGTACCTCAGGCCCAGTTCAACTTCAAAATCTCAAATACACGACCCTATACATCCTGACATAAGACATAGAATATTTTTACGCTGAAAACAATGGTCCAATCGGATTTTAAATTGGTCACAAAATGACAAAGTTATAGCAAAAAGAAACCGGCAGCTTAATTTCGACGAGGAGGTGATTATTTTACTGTATGTTTGCAAAAATCCGAATTCCTCTCTCCGAAATGTAGGAAGGGTTTTTCAAAAAGTAAAATTACAGATGTATTCCGGACTTATAATTTTAAGCCGTATCGCTCTCAATTTGTCCAAGGACTTCGTGGCTCTGACAGGCGTCTAGCGTTCCTTGCGCAAATGTCGATTTAGGAGGCTGAAGAAAATGTTCTTCCGATGACTGATGAATCTAAAGTCACCTCTAATGGCATAATAAACCCTTGGAATTTTAGAATGTGGGCTGAGGAAAATCCGAGAATTTCGCACTCTCGCAGGTGGTTCACAGTATCAACGTTTAGTGAGGACTTCTGAAATATGATTAATAAATAACAATCCAAATGACTTTTCTTTCAAACTCTTTGCCATAACTTTGTAATTTTTTTAACTAATTTAAAACGCGATTGCACTATTATTTTCAGCTTAAAAATATCCTATGTCCTTTGTCAAGAAGTATAGGGTAGTATTTAAAATTTTAAAGGTTTGTATAATTGTATAATTTTTCTCCAAGAAAGGTAAAAATTCGCAACTAAACTAACAAATATTAAAGATATATTTTTTTATAGCGTCAGTGGTTCAAAAGAAATTTATTCGCCATCTAAAAAGGACACCTTGTATATATAAGAAAAGAGTATGTATAAAAAATGTATGAATTTTTCTCATCAACTTAATCCTTTTCAACTTTAAATTAATGTCTTTTAATTTCAAATTAATCCTCCTTTTTAATCTTAAATTAACATTTATAAATCTTAAATAAACCTTTTTTTAACTGCTAACGCTTTTTTAACTTTTAATTAGACAATTTTAAGGTCAAATTAACTATTTGTTTAAAGCAAAAACAAAACAAGTGATAAACAATAATTAGTTTATTAAAAACACATGAAAATAATATTAAATTAAAACATAGTTTTTCCTTCAAATTAACTCCTTTTAGCGTCAAACTAAAATTTTTTCATTCAAATAACATTTTTTAATAATAAATTAACTTTTCAAATTTCAAATTAACCCTAATTCCTAACTTCAAAGTAACTATTGTAGCTTCAAGTTAGCACTTTTTAAAGACAAAGTTACTATTTCCTTAACAAATGAAAGGAAATGGAAAATATTTGATCCCTTAAAAGCCTTGAATATAAATTGAAATTAAAACTTATAGCTTTTTTCCGTCAAATTAACCAACCCCTTTTAATTTAAGATTAATCCTTATTTAATTTCAAAGAGCCCTTCTTAATATCAAATGAACCCATTTAAATTTAAATTAATCATTTTTAATTTCAAATGAACCCTTTTTAACTTCAAACTAAAACTTACTAACTTCAAATTAACCATTTTTATCTTCAAAACCCTTTTTAATTTCCAATTAACACTTACTTCGAGAGATCAGAACTGTAGGTTGTTAAAATATTCCAATTTACAATGAGCAATTAACTTAGGTCCATAAGTATTATACCTAACGGTGATTGCTAAGAGTTATTGGCAAAACGCTCAGAAATATCGTGGTTTTCAGCCAATTAAAATGTAAATCATTTTCTTGATCATGTTAATAAGCTTTTTTCTTGTACGATGACTTACAAATCATGCATGTATGCGTGTTCGTTTTTGATATGCTCTCCTTCTCACAAACCCGCCTCTGATCGACCAATTAATTGGGCAGTAATAGCTTTCCCATCACGCCGGAAAGAATATTGGCCACGTCGATCGCTCTACTCAAAAACGGCATATAATATTTTTTTTACCTTCGGTTTTCCTTCCATCCGGACTCCAATTATATACGTAATCAGTTTTGATTCGTAATAATAAGTAATTCAATAAGGGGAGGTTATGAATCACGAAAAGCAAATTTA
The DNA here is from genome assembly GCF_000648675.2 of Cimex lectularius. Classification (NCBI taxonomy): domain Eukaryota; kingdom Metazoa; phylum Arthropoda; class Insecta; order Hemiptera; family Cimicidae; genus Cimex; species Cimex lectularius. Next base: position 1,011,609 of record NW_019392758.1, on the reverse strand, counting down.
CCGTAAAAGGTAGCGAAGGCAAATAAAGTTTACAATTGGATTACACTAATGACAATTAAAATTAAACGGGCCATCGAACAATAATTCATATTTTTAATATCAACGGCACATGGTTTGGAAACTGGGGAGAGAGAGAGAGAGAGAGAGAGAGAGAGAGAGAGAGAGAGAGAGAGAGAGAGANGAGATAGAAAGAGAGAGAGAAAGAAAAAGAGAGTGAGAAAGAAAGAGAGAGTGAGGGGAGGGGAGAGAGAGAGAGAGAGAGAGAGAGAGAGAGAGAGAGAGAGAGAGTGAGTGAGTGAGAGAGAGACAGAGAGAGGGAGATAGAGAGAGAGAGAGCGGGTGAGGGAGAGAGGGTGAGGGCGAGGGAGAGAGAGGGGGAGGGAGAGGGAGAGGGAGAGAGATGATCCCGCTCTTAAAACTAACTTTTTCATTTCAACCAATACCTTACATAAAGATTAGTCAATTTATAGAAGTTAGTTGGTAAATCGGACCACAAAATATAATGGATTTAATAAATAAAACGAAATATATCTTCACTAAAGCCCTCCATGGCCATTTCATTTGTCGCCGAGAATCGAATAGATTACACGACATTTGGAAAATGGCAAAATGAAGAAAATTCGAAAGGTAGGTTGGGATTAGGACTTGTTGTCCAAGTGGATCGAAGTCACGATAGCTCAAGTGGTAGAGCACCGGCGTATTGAGCCGAAGATCGTGGGTTCGAATCCCATTCATGATACTAACTTTCTCATTTCAAACAATACCTTACCTAAAAATTAATTAATTGAAATATGTTATGTAGACAAGTCTACCAAAAAAAGACGGTAGTATGTAAAAAGAAATAATTGATTCCATTACCTTCTATTTACCATCTTAGTAGGTAGTTATTGCAAATTATTTTGTTCTTTAATATGAGACAAAAACGAGTAAATAAAAAAGCAAATTGAAGTAAAAAAAATGATAGGGCAGATAAAATTTTTACATGGTGACATGTTCACATCAATTTTTTTCAATTCTTCCATAAATTAAATAAGTAAGGGGTGTTAATTGACATAAATATTTGCCTTAATGGACAAAAAATTTCTTTCCATAGATCAAAAGGCGTTTGCCAAAGGTAATTCTCCTACCTTGAAAAAAAATTCTGCTGTATTTGACGGGGATCATATTTATAAAAAGCAATATTTGATAAGAGACAAATTTAACATGGTAAATGAATTAAATTTTGCCACCACGTGTATTGTAAGTTGTGTGATCTGCTTCAAAATGAGTTAATATTATAAAAAGGCTAGGCAATATTGTCCAAAGAAGATTAGGTAATGGTTATGGATGGTTTCCGACAATGTGCGATTTTAACAGAAATTTGTAATAATTGAGACTGTATTTGTCCTTAGTTTATTGGAATTATAGTTCGCCCCAATTAGAAGCACCTACCTCTGGGTCCGTGGTTAGTTAGAACTTTGTATTGTCAGTCCTGCTTACAGAAACCCTATCGACAACTAAGCCATTACAGGCCGCAACGCGTTGAATTTATATACTCATCAAACATCATTTACCTCCATTCTTACATGAATTCGTACACAAGAGTAGACCAATAATGCCAATTGAGAAATAGATATTCATTCATCACTATGTATAAAACATTTAAAGTAAGTATCTGTAAAATAACATCATCCATCCGTACTAATTAAAATGTTTGAAAGTTTACAAATTAACTAGGAATATGGGTATAAGTGAGAGTAGCTGATAGATTTTTAGTTGATGGTATTGAATTAATTATAAGAAAATAGTGACAGCTGGAATAAAGGAACACAAATGATCCAAAGATCTTCATTTTTCAGAACAAAGAAAACACAGATTTTGTGTTAGGAAATTAGTTCGAACCGATGAAGTGCCGCTCAAAATAGAAATGGGACGTTGTTTACAACACCTATCCGATAAAAAATTATTCTAACTTTTAGTCGCTAACTATGATGATGAAGGGATCCCAACAGGGGCGTAGAATCAAAAAAGATAAAAATAAAAATATGGGTTATGTAGCGATTATGGGATAGACGCAATTTTTCTCACATAGATTTTCAGAAATCAAACCCGTTTCGAGCCATCTGACTAGTATATTATTTAACCCTTTCTTTCCCAAATTTGCTAAAGCTGATCCCATGAGTTTAGGGAGAGTTCAGTGATTTTTCTTCATTGTTTCATCTTTCGTATTGGCAACATTGATTTTTTTTTAGTCAATCTCAATAAAAACTCCAGCTTGAAATTTTTAATTACCAACATAGCTCTTCACTCCACCACTGAATTTTGTATGGATTGTTATATTGCCCAAACGTAAAATTTTTCATATCCGACTTATAATTGAACGCTTTGTTGCCCAAAATTGCAGCTACCTATATTTATCAATTAGTTCTAGAAAAATCGTTCCCCGTCAGCCTAGGATCCGAGAAAGAAAATGTTTCAGCTAATTTAAGTTTTTTTTTAATATGGTTTTCTGCTTTGTGTATGTATTTCAAGTTTATTATATATCATTAGATTTATTTATTTGTTGTCTGACAATAAGATAAGAAAGAAAATCATAAACTGGAAAATATTAAATAGGATTAAATATATAAAAAGTTACAAAAACCAAAATACGCTTTTTTTATTCAAGGTGGACGTTTTGTATGCACCATAAAAGCTGTTAAATGGGAAATTTTATAGCAAATAAAAAATAGACATTTTTGGTTGAATTCGGCAGGGGCGTAGGTGTCCAGTTGAACTTAAAAATTAATAAATCCTTTGCATTTTATCCAAATTTAACGTTATTACATCCGTTCGAAAAGTCAATTTATTTTTTTAGCCTATGCTAGCCATATTTGGTTTTCATTTAGTGTAATTGAGAGAAATGTAGATGAAATCAGTAAAACCTCTGTAAATGTTACATTTTATTTTCTAAGATATTATTAATTTGTTTACTGTACCCAGCTTTACGCCATTACGTGAAGGTTACAGGGTTCTAACTCTCCATCCAACTCCAAGTTTCCTGAAGATCAGTGGAACCGTTTCAAATTAAACCCATTTTTTTTTCGAGAGAGAGAGAGAGAGAAAAAAAGGCGAAAATTTTGAGGGAAAATTTGTTTTTTGATTTCCTCGAAAATTTGTATTTGTACATTCAGGGGTATTTTGTTGTAAAAAAAATATCAACTTTGGTTTTAGGTAGAAAATAATTTAACTTATTTTGCTAAGTCACTTGGCTGTCAAAATACCTCCGATTTTTTTTTTCAAAAATCACAAATAATAAGTAATGATATAACGACTCGTTCTACCAAAACCTTTACAGAGCTCAGGACATTATTATAAGATACACGCGATGGCACAAACGTCGCTTCCGTAAATAAATAATAATAATCTATTATTTTTAGTGGTCTATTGACCAAATTACTTCTTTCAATTAATTAAACTTTTTATGTAAGGGTTTTGGTTGAAATGAAAAAGTCAGTGTCATGAGCTGGATTCGAACCCACGACATTAGGCTCAATACGCCGCTGCTCTAACCACTTGAGCTATCATGACTTCGATCCACTCGAACACCAACTCCCATCTCACGGTGGTTTTAAATCCAGCTTAAGCTATCTTATGTCTCAGTTGAGATGATAGCTCAAGTGGTAAAATAGCGACGTATTTAGCCGAAGGTCGTGGGTTCGAATCCCGCTCGTGGCACTAACTTTTTCATTTCAACCAAAAACCTTACATAAAAAGATTAATTAATAACAATAATCTGGAGCGATAAAATAAAATTTTTGAGAAGTTACTGTTAATTTAATTTTTTGTCTACCTTATAATGACATAAGTTCTAAACCTTGTTTTTACAGAAAGAAAATAAATCCAGCCTTCCATAGTTGTACTGTATGTATACACGTGTATGGAGTTGTGCTTACCAGTTCTTGCAGTTCGCCGGTAACACCGGCTTTTGTGTAATTTACCATAAATTACCGGCAGGCTTTGACGATCACCCAGCCCGTGTGTTGGCAGTCCGGGGTCAGACCTCGGTCTTATCCGTCCAGCCGCCAACGTGGGCTTTAAGGGCTATCAAAAGCTAGCTCATTTCAGTACCAAACGGGAGGAGATCCTAAATCCTTTCACACTCTCACTCACCCTTAAAGCCATTCTCACTAATTACACACATTCACTTCAGTTAGGGTGGTACAGTTCTCTATATTCTTCTATCGTCCTTTACATTTATTTTATAAATAACATAATTGAGGGTCGATGGGGTACTCAATATTCCGCCATCAACCATCTCACCCTATACATTCACGCTAATAAATGCATTCATTCACAACACACGCTGAGCAGACAAAACTATCAGTGATATAAACAATAAAACAACTATTTTTCTCCAAGAATCAAATGCAGGGGACCCAGGTACTCGCTGCCTTGCTCAAGTACAATTCTCATGTCGGGTGGCATTCCTACGAGCTCTCTATAAGGCACCAAGGAATTCAACTTTTCAGTTGGGTGGGGCACTTCGAACCACCTTTCTCTGCATGTCGAACACATACGCGGGCTTGGGCCCAAAAAAAGTGTCAACCTCAAAAAGTTGGGGTGTTCACGGGACAGTCAGAAATTAACAAAAGTAATGTATTGGTCTGATTTAATTAATGAGTATTTAAGAAGAAAAATACGTGGAAACAAAAAACAGCTGTTAAATTCCTGGCTGCCATTGTGGTTAGCTATGCCCTAACGGATAGCAATGTGACTACAATGTTAACTAGCCCATTCTTACAAATCTACCTCATCATTTTTTTCGATCTAACAGGACTTAACAGAGTTAACAAGGTTAACACAAAGATCGTGAATACCCCTAGTGTCAAAAAATTTGTGTATCACCCTCGCATGGCCTATCCTTAATCGCGTGTTGATGGCCCTTTTTCTAATTTTCATATGCTCTGAGGGCCACCTATCGACAATGCACTTGATAAGTGAGAGCTTTTCTGTCGATACACCGACTTTACTGGAAGCGTTTTTTGTTTTTGTAACCTGTGAATTTAAATATCATTTAATACAATCCTGCATATTATTTTCTTTTCCTAGGTTGAAAATAATCAACTGATATATTACGTAAGTATAATAATTTATAGCCTTGAAATACATGCACGACAAAGGCAATAAAACATATTAAAGCAATTTTTTAAATTAGCTATTGTTTTCTAGGTTTCTGGGGCTCGTTGGTAATTACGAACGAATATCCAATATTTTTCGACCAAGTATCAGCAAGTCTAGTTTCATTGAAATCGGTGATCCCAAGTTGGTAGACCTCCCTTGTGTGATGAGGGCGTCTTTTCGACGAATCTTATATTCATGAATTTGTAACATCTAAGAGTTTCAAATTTCTAACCTGTATATTTTGAGGGGGGTGGGATTTTGCAAAAACATAACTGAACTCGCAATATCCTTGTTATGCATGCTTAAAGGCGAGTAGAAATGAAACAGAAACAGATGTTTAAAGCAGGCGAGAGCAGTTGTACTTATTCGCAATACGGCTTTTCAACAATTTTGAAGCGCATACGTGCCTGCTCTTTAACGCTGGCTCATTTTAAACTCGTAAATTAGTTTTCGGAGATAGTTGGGCCGGTTTGGGGCTTGAGGGACTAAGTTGAAGACACCCTCGCTAGCACGCACGGAAATTTTTAGTAGATCGACATATGTGCGCACGAACGACCACGAGCCGTTGGCAACTTTTCCGTTTTCATCCCACATGTGACCCGGCCAATTTTGTAACCGATTCGATGACGGCTTCTGATTAAACCTATGGCCATCGCCGGCCTCTAACCATGGATTGCGCTTCCCCTGAACTTTGATCCGGCTTTAATTACTTTGAAACTTCGACCGTTCTAATTCTCCCCATTCAAATGGCTATGTTATTAACCTTTGAAAGTACCGTATCTGTACTGCGTCTATCGAGAAGCATATAAAGTAGAAAAAGCGTGTGAAAAAAATTTCATTACAACCAATATTTTAAAATTACAAACGATAAGGAATTTGTTGTTAGTTATTTAGGAATATGAACGCAATGCCAGTTTGGTGAAAGTGCTGAGCCAAATAGGTTCAACTTCGCTGAAATATTAATTTCTATCAAACGATATAAACTTAATTTCTTAAATTAAGCTTAGTTTGTAAGCAAAACGTTTTAATAAAAGTGGGGGGTGCCGGTGTTTTTGAAAAAAAAAGCCCATTTGTAAGTAGTCGGGTTCGATATGCAAAGCCGCTGGATTCGATCCCGGGACCTTTAACTTACAGCGATGAGCGCCGTGTCAACGCCTAAACCGTTGCGGCCACCGACGCCCCGTTAATCTATTATTACAAGCACAATTGGCTGAACTCGCGCTCGTTTTCCATCCGTGTGAGTTTGTGTTGTTTGTGTTTAAATAACTTAATTCAACATGCCCCATTTAAAATATTACATGTTATATATAAGTTTTTATATGAATATTACTTAAATAAGCGTATAGTTAGAATTCATTAACAGTTTAAACTCTTTCTTCCACTCTGGATTCAGAAATTGTTGCTTAGTCAAGAGCTAAGAAAAACCTGTTGTAATTATACTTTTGATTAGTAATCGACTGAAGAGTAATCTGTTCACAGTCATACAGCAAGTAATGGACTAGGGGTATTTACGATGTTTGTAAGATGTTAGCTCATGTTAACTGGAATAGAAAAATGCCCAGTAAGATCGTGAATGCCCCCTTCTTTTGTTAGCATGTTAACGTTAACCTTTCCGCAATGCAGGGCGTGGCGATTGGTAGAACCAAAAATGAAGCTAAAACAGTCCTTGAAGGCTTGTTGTTGTTTGTTTTGTGTTAAATTGTAAGATGCCAGAAGTTTAAAAAAAAGGAAAATTAATTAACTCTTTCATTCAAAATGCTATCTATGCACTCGAAAAGTACTAACAAATGACACGCTTCAATTCGTGCCGACATAACTAACTTGTATCTTAAGGTCTAACAGCCTAAAACTTTACATAATAGGGGATGTACCTTTTATGAAGGAGAGTATAGGGAGTCAGAAATTAACAAAAGAAATGTATTGGTCTGATTTAATTAATGCGTATTTAAGAATAAAAATAACAAAAAACAGCTGTTAAATTCATGGCTGCCATATAGGTTACCTTCAAGGCTTTGGCCTGTTAGAGCAATGTTAACTAGCCGATCCTTACAAGTCTACATCATTATTTTTCTCGATCTAACAGGGTTAACTCAAAGATCGTTGATACTCCTACTCTTTGCGGTGTACGACGACTCGAGAGATGATTATTAAATACTTCTGTGACTCTATGTTAAGTTTATCTGAACACATTTTACATTTCTATAATGATCAGCTGGACCGACCCATTCCCCAGTTAAAGTTTAAAATTAAATTGGTCCTGGAGCCATCCATGCCTTCAACAAAAACTTTTTCTTGATGACTCTTTTCACGAGACGCTTTTCCTTAGTAACCTCTTATATAAAAACCTATTTTCTTATATCTCTCAGTTTGACTTCAACAAAGCATTTATGGTGATATTTGATCGACAGTATCGGATCACATAGACGGTAAAATTTCTATGTTCAATTATCATCGATGTTGATCTTTGTTTAAAGGTCGATGTTTCATCCCTTCAATAGAAATAAACATTTATTTTATGATCCGGATGTTCCAAAGTCGTGAAAACCCAAATGCTTTTAACTAAATCCCTTTTCTCCAGAGTCATATGTGATAGCTTCCAAAAACGGCCCTTTGAACTCGGCTATCCAGGGCACAATCCACATCACCGACTGGGAACCAGCTCTTTTGACGCATCAATGGATTTAATTGCTGTCCCGCAACCGTCGGGTAAATAATGATCGTGATTAACTAACGAGATCGCAGCCGGCCTGAATATTTGACCCTCATCTGGCATACGCCCCCCCTCATAGTTCACCAATCTGATTTAAAATGTTTCACCTCGATAATACGTGCGATTTGATAAATCCTAGAGTCGATTTGGAAAGGGAAAATAAGTTTAAATTCATTTTCCTAGCCTAGACAAGGATTTTCAACAAAAAGGATTTTGCCAGTAAAAACCAAACAGGTGAGGGCGATAGAATCAAAATATAAGACATAAAACCAATCGAAAAGATCGTTTAGTTTATTAGTTAATTATGTAGTTTACAGAAGGTAAATTTTCTATTGATATCCGATATCCGTTGAGAAAACTTTGACAATTAGTGTCCTGTAGCCTTCAGCGTTGGGAAGTTTAACTCGTAACTCCGCAAAATACAATGCCTTTGAGTATGCTCTAAATACTGTTAACACTTCAAAAACTTTAAACTTTGGGAAAACCCCGAGACGCGTAAACTATTTTTTGCCTAATTTCTCAAGAGCCAAAAAGGGTTGATGTATCCAGGATAACGGGAAACAAATAGGGGCTTAACTATTTCAAATGGCAAGACCTCAGTCATAAATGTACAAAATGGCAAAAAGGACGAAAAATTCGAAAGGTTGTAGGTTGAGATGGGGAGTTGGTGTCCGAGTAGATGGAAGTCACGATAGCTCAAGTGTTTAGAGCAGCGGCGTATTGAGCCGAAAGTCGTGGGTTCGAATCCCGCTTTTTCAATTCGACCAAAACATTACATAAAAAGATTAATTAATAGTATTAAATAATTTAATCTGTTTTAGTCTAGATTGTATGCGTTGGTGTCTGAAATGACGAAGCTGTCGAAAGCTCCCATTGCAGTCAAACTCCGTTGGTTGGGAAGCGACGATCTCCTAGCACTAGGTTAAAGGGGATACTAGCGACCCGCCAACATAACGGGGTAGGTGAACTCCCCTGAGGTGGAGCAATCGGGTCGTGACAACCCTTCGGGTGAAAGTCCAACAATATGATTATTAATATTATAAAAACAGCAGAATTTTTTGACCCTCGGTAGAAAGACATGACATAGGTTTTCGAAGATTTTATAGTCAAATCAATTTTATGAAACCAAAGAATTATTGTAGAGAAACTTTTGTAAAAGAATTATCCTGAGAACTCGAAATTTCGCGATAAATTTTAAGATCATCTACAAAACGAAGAAAATTAATAGAAGTAATGGAAGAATCAATATCGTTAATAAATAAAAAAATAATAGCAGTCCTAAATGAGAGCCCTGTGGAGCGCCAGATTAAACACGAAATTTAAACGAAAGGGAAGAACGTTTTTTGAATATTTGATTTTTAAGACAATTTTGAAACCAAGAAGAACACCAGATATCCCATATTGATAGATTTTAAATAAAAGAAGGTCAATATGTTGACATAATCAAAAGCTTTTGAGACATCTAGATAAATGACGTCAACTTGATGTTTTCATTGAAATTCAGATAGTGTTGCAAAGTAAGTTAGTGGTAGTTGAGCGTTAAGGCATAAAGTCATGTTGTTCGGGAATTAGAACAGAGTGTAATGATGAAGATAATTGATCGTAAATCAGGTTTTCGAATGATTTGTGGATAACTGAAAGAATATTAACAGGGCCTTCATTTATCGTTAGAAGTTAATTTATTATTATAATACATAATTGATTTTTTTTAAATTTTTCATTTTCTCCGTGAACGTTTATTTCACATCATTCTTTTCTGATTGTACATAATTTATATTGCAACTCGCTCCGACCATATTTTCCTTTCAACTATTCTTCCTTTTCACTATTCCGCACCATCTCTTTATACGTCCATCTAGACGTATCCTCACACGACATTTCGCATTCTTTTTTATATTTTTTTTTCGCAACGTCAGTTTATATTGCAGTTTACCCTCAACATCTCTTCTTCTATCTCGGCTTAAACCTTACCATCTTTAAAGACGAGGAGGATGGTTCACAACATGCTTCTGTTTTTACTTTTATTTCCCCTTTCGTTTAAACGTGCGCACGAGAACGGGTTTTTTAAGGACGGTTTTAAAAGCATGCGCCCGTAGGTATTTTGTCAAAACCCATTTTAGACAAGAGACGACTTTTTATAGTATATTTTTGTCGACAATGATACTCTTTGCATAATCGCACAAACAAATTTCCTGACCTTCCGGGGTTCTCTTATGAAAGAATTATTTCAGCCGTCAACGCATACAAAGCTAAAAATATATCATCATTCAATACTTTCTTTCCACTGCATACCCAAAATACAAACTATAAATTTACCTAAAGGTTAAAGGTTAAAAGGATTCGGCCTTTTACGATCTTGCGCAGTGCATCAATATTGGTCTATTGAGCTACCCATATTATTATATAGCTTTTTGTACGTATTACATAGATATAAATGTATCTATTTGTTAAGCTTAAGGCTTTTTAACAGATCAAAATGCTTTGTCCGACCAGTACACGGTCCGGTGTTTATTCTTCTTCATGGCAATTATCTGGGTAGGCTTCTGAACAGTCAGAAGTCCTGCTATCATTCCTCCTAACAAGTGCTCCTAACATGTCTAGATTGAGTAGCTATGCCGTTAGTTTCTGCAATGATTCTTTGATGGACCTTCTAGCTTGACTCTGTCTACAAATGCATTCCTATTGAACAAAAAACCCATTGTCTGATGGATCTCCTGTTTTGGTAAATTCGAGCTAACATGCTAAACTGCATACGTCGAGAGAAACCTCACTGAGCAAGACGAATCTAGTTCCAACCCCAGGTAAAACTTATAAGGCTAAAGCAGTCGTCCTTTTCAAGACTTTGACCACCGCGTCCAATATTGGTCTATTGTGCAATCGCCATCATTGCCATCATTTTCTAGACCCTTTGTTAAGCTAAAAGCAGATCAAGGGGTTTATCAGATCACGAAGCTCTGTACTATATATATATATATATATATATATATATATATATATATATATATATCTTTCCTTGGATATCCATCTTTCAGGACTTGGCTTTTTCTCTCCCAGGAAGGAGTATGAATCTCCCTTGCATAAATCTTCGCACGTAACAGAAGACCTGGTCTGCTGTTTGTTCTTCTTCTTCCTGGCAATATCAGCACAGGCTTATTTGAGCAGTCCACTTGAGACACGCATTTAAACCTGAAGGCTGCATTGATTATGATAGTAAAGGTAGCAGGGAAGCAATCCCTGAGAATCCGACCATAACAGTTAGGGATTTTGGTGTCGGGATCATGATATGTAATTTCTTCAGATTATGTGCAAATTCGTCGGCTTTGGTTTGGTTGTTCTTGATTTTGCAACCGACACAGTGAATAGTCAAAAGATGTGATCAGCTTTTTATTCCAAGGTAAGTATGAAATTATTTTTATTTTTATGTCTGATTTCTGTATTCAGAGACGGGTGATTAGCAATAACTGACTTGATGTTAATAATTTTAACAATTTCGTAATAAGATAAGTAAATGATAATGAGAAAAATAATACGAGAAATAAGAAAATAATAATAAATAATGACAAAATAATAAGAGAAAAGGCAGGACGAAAGACCGATTCTTCAAAAATCAGACATAAAGCGTACTCACGATGTTTGTAAGATGTTACCTAGTGTTAACTCGAATAGAGAAATGTCAAGTAGGATCGTGAAAGCCCCCTTCTTTTCTTCCCATGTTAAACGTTAATTTTTCCGCAATGCTGCGCGTGGCGATTGGCAGAACCAAAAATAAAGCTATAACAGTCCTTAAAGGTTTGTTGTTGTTTGTTTTGTTTTTGTTTTGAGTTAAATTGTAAGATGCCAGAAGTTACTAAAAAAGGAAAATTAATTAACTCTTTCATTTAAAATGCTATCTATGCACTCGAAAAATACTAACAACTGACACTCTTCAATTCGGGCCGACATACCTAACCTGTATCCTAACGTCTAACAGCCTACAATTTTCTAGGGGGATGTATCTATTATGAATGGGAGTATAAGGACTGGTTAGAAATTAACAACAGAAATGTATTTGTCTGATTTAATTAATGGGTATTTAAGAATAAAAATATGCGTCAACAATAAACAGCTGTTAAATTCATGGCTGCCATGTTGGTTACCTACGCCCTAACGGCTAACAATGTGACTACATTTTCGACCTAACATCTAACATTGGCCCTGACTGTAACATCGGGCAGTGTTAACTAGCTAATTCTTACAAGTCTACCTCATCATTTTTCTCGATCTAACAGGACCTGACAGAGTTAACAAGGTTAACACAAAGATCGTAAATGCCCCTATATATACAACAGTTCTCATCAGTATCATACATTTCAATTTACAAGATATCTAAAAATACGAATTTACTACTTTTATTTCAAACTATAATAAAATTTTCTAGAATGTAATTTAAAAAAAACCCTCAATGTCTCTTCGGCCACGACTCGGAAACCGAATGGAAAAGACAGATATAGAAAGTACTTGGCATGTTAAAAGACGAAAACCATTAAACTGGAAAATACCGAACGCCTCTCCTCCCAATTAAAAGTCACCTGAGGAGTAAGTTCTGGATTTATCGGTGTTCCTAAAAACTTAATATCTTTTCTGTCGAGCTGGAGAAAATAAGTAGAATAACTTTTGTTTGAATTTAAATTGGGTTTATGATACCGTCAATGATCCAAAGGACGAGCGAAGGAAAAGAGTGGGTACGTCTAGAGACATTCCAGGCGAAAAAAGGTACTTATGTCCCGCATTCTGCAATGAAGCCTATTAAAATTATGTACGAAAAATGCTGATCGATACGCGGAAATGTCTCTTATTGGTTTTTTTTTTAAGTCGGAAATCGGGGCTGGAAAACACGATTTACACTTTGCTCTCTCAAGCCGGAAATTGGACATTGAACGTCATTTCGTAACCGGTTCTCCCTTTTTTCATACGTCTGCCCTCTTCAGCCCTGGAAATAAATAAAGAAGAAGAAAGAAACTCTTTTTCAACTAAAAGTTAATGGCCGAAGTTGGCAGATTAATATCCGATTTTCTTCTTCCGAGTGGGAGCGAGACGGATAATAAAAGTTGAAATTACAAAATATATATATACATACATTAAAAAACTGAAGCATCAGCAAATTGCTAACGAAAATTCCTCAAAAGAGCATCCTGGCAGAAATGAAGATAGAATTCAATTTATCAGAATCTGCATTCAAACTTAAATGCTTACACAGATTTACAAAAACACGTTTTACTCATTCGTAAAGCGCCAGGAAATTAATTTTTATCAACAACCTTTTGAAACAAAATTTTAATAACCTGTAATAAACAGCTTTATATAAAATTATTAATAAAATCAAAGATGTATACAATATTTACTTGTATTTTATAGTTAAGCCAAAAAAAGTCTTTTGGTTATAACACAAAGGCAGGCTAAGGGTGTGAAATAATCGATTTTAATGAAACTTTTTTTGGCGATACTAGGGCGATATTGAAAAAACTATTAGACACATGCCGAATTTTTCTTAGTACTGGGCCCTAGAAGGCAAAAAAAGTCATTTAAGTACTTTTTTATTGTAGTTTTCTGCTTTGTTACACTTGTATTTTATTATATATTATAATTATTGTAGTTTTTATACAGGGTTTCCTTTTTAGATAGCCCGGCTGAATTTCTCTTGAAACAATGACGCTAGAAAAAAAGTGTTTAATAATTTTTAGTCTAGTTACCAACGTTTATCTTATTTTGGAGAAAAAATTATACAGGGTACCTCAGGCTCAGATTTCAAATTTTCAAACTTCAAAATTTCAAATTGACCATATACTTCCTGACACATCATTTTGAATTTTGTACGCTGCAACCAATGGTGCAATCGGATTTTAAATTGGTCAAAAAATGAATTGAAAATACAGTCATTTGGTTTGCTATTTATTAATCACATTTCATCTTCTGACTGCCTGCCTTGCGTATAGATGCAAATATTTGCTCTTTTTAACCGCTCTTCCCCGGGGCTCATAGCGATAACATCAGGGGACATGGATTGACGAGCATTTTCGATCCTTTGCCGCAATTCTTCAACTGAAGTTGCTGAGTTAACTGAGTCGGCATAGACCCTGTTTTTTAAATGGCCCAACAGAAAACGGAGTCAAGTGAAGTTAAATTGGGTGACCGAGGTGGCCAACAAATCGGCCCATAAGGCCATCGGTTGTGACGATTCAAATAACGTCTCACCTGCAAAGTATTGTGTGCGGGGCATCGATCAAGTTGGAGAATCATTCTTTCTCGTTGTTGCAGAGTAACATCATCTAATAGTGATGGTACAACCCCCTTAAAAAATTGAACAACTGAGTACTATTTAAATTATTTTCTTAGAAATAAGGCCCAATTTAATTATTTACGAGAAGTCCACATCTGTGAACCACCTGATGATGAGAGAGAAGAGTACGAAATTCTCGAATTTTCTTCTGCCCCCGTTCGAAAATTCAACGGTTTAGTATACCATTGGAGGCCAACTTGGATGAAAGAACGTTTTCTTCATCTACCCAGATCGACATTTGTGCATGGAACGTTAGATGGAAGATGGAAGTTTAATAAAAAGAAAAAAATTTAAGGACATTTTGAATGAATGAACAAAAAACGTTTTGAATCTTAACACTCTTTTTTCCGGGGAATAATCGTACAATAATCCTATAATCAGTGTTGCAGTAAATCAGTAAACACTTGAAGAATTTCGGTTTGATCTCAAATTTAAAAAAAATTGGATAAATTCATTCAAAATTTTCTTAAGTTTTTAAATTTATTTTTTCAAACTTTTCACCTTACGGTTTTTTCTTTGCCTTCATCAGTTTCTTCATTTTTGAAAAAGTAGTTAAAAAATCAATTACACCACTTAAAAGGATATTAAATGGAGTACATTTCCTGAAATGTGCTGGTCTCTAGGTTTGAAAATAGTAGTTCAGGACCGCAATACTATGTTTTTCCACTTTGAAAAAAAAAATATTTTTTCAAAATTCTGCCAACTAAAACGCCTATTTCACCAACGTTTACAGGTTTAGAATTGATCACACCTTTCACCTTTTAGTTTTGATGTTAACATTGTTTATGGGAAGCAAAGTCGTGAAATATTAAAAAATAAAGAAAAAAAGAATAACTCCGAAACTGTTGAGATTCGGACCATAGTAAATTAGGACCTTTTGGTTACATTTTGAAGTAGAAACTACTGGCAAATCTTGTAACACGAGTAGCCGAATACCCTGTATATACAAACATTTCACCACTCTTTACAAACATTTCTTCTTAACATTATTTTAACATTCACTACCCCAGAGTGCTCGATATTTCTCGGAGAGGGGTCGAACCCACTCCATTCTCGCTAATAAGTTATTTTTACACTCCAGACGTCATACACTCACCCCAGAGTGCTCGACATTCCTCGGAGCTGGGTCGAACCACTCCATTCTCGCTATAAACTAAATTTTATTCTCCATACATCACACACTCATCCAACAGTACTCGAAATTCCTCGGGGCGGGGTTGACCAACCACTTTGTTTCACGCTAACAAATTATATTCGTGCTTAGCTCCGAACGCTTAGACCAAAGCATTCGATCCTTCCAGTGTGAAGCTAAAGCAAACAAATAAACCAACCTAAGTTATTATTTGTATCAATTAAATTTAGCAACAATTCTTAAAAAAATTGGCAAAGTGAATTAATCTTATGAAATAAAGCAAATAAGAATTAAGAGAACAATTGAAGCTATACCAGATAATTACTCAAACTCCACTTTACAGGAGTGCCAAGTAAAAGAAATTAATGGAAAGGGGTCAGGGCTTAAACCTGACAAAAAGTGAAGTATATTCACTAGATATACTTTTTTGCAGAGATGAACGACCCAGACAATATGACGGGCACACGCCCAAAAAAGAATAAATACCCTTCCCATTATTACAGTTACACTCCGAATTTTTTTCGCTTAATTCGATAACTCCCTCCTGACAGTATGTTCATGGGAAAAAAGATTAAAAATTTAAATCATTTTAAATTAACCGAACTAGTTCATGTTATTACTTTGTCAATTATGATCGGCAAAAACACGTACGTTTTATTTTTAATCAGGTTCATTATTGGTGAGAAGATTTAATGAGAATATTTAACCATATTTCCAACGGCGCACACATGCCTCTTTTTCACTCGCTTCTCTACTAGCGTTCTTTCACTGTTAATGTTTTTCGGGTTCAAACTATTCACCATCATCAACAGAATCATACACGCTCATTCGTGGTATAAAACCTCATGGAAGCGTAACGCATACTGAATTAAAGCGTTGTAAAAATTATATTTTTTGTACTTGTTGACGAATGATGAGTGTAATTTCAATACTGTTTATGTGGCTACATGTTATTTATATAGGAAAAATATTGAAGGAAAAAATTTGCCTTTGTAAAATGGCTTCCACGAGTTTTAACCGTCCTTAAATATCTTTAACAATACCGACTCTTAAAGCTGGGGGCACACTAGGTCGGTGGGGCCGCGCGACGCGGCGCGGCGCGGAATTGTGAAGGTCCGCCCACTATGTAGGAACTGCTCTCGGCCGCGTTGGTGGAATTTCCCCCTCCATCTGACTAGCGCGCGGTTTAGTGTTGATTTTGCATTTCAAGGAGTCCTCACGTCACAATCGTTGGCTTCGTCTTTACAAATATGGCATCCGAGGGCATACCCGAACTCAACGATTTCCGACCGCCCAGGCGCACACTAGGCCGGTAGCGCAGNGAAGTCTGGCCACCTCCTCCAGTTCCGCGCCGCGCCGCTCTACCGGCCTAGTGTGCGCCCAGCTTAATAGCAATGCTCAATATCGGTGCCATACTTGGGATTTAATTGAAGAAAGTCTTCTTTTCTAGTTTTAACGTCACCTAAATTAAAAATAGTTATTACCGTATTATTGGCCCATTTCCAGAGCTGGTAGTCTGAAGGAGGGTGGTCAGGAGATAATGGGTAGCCCGAATGGTTAGCGCTAGAACATTGTACGTGGGGGTTTTGGGACTGCGTAATCGCATCTGTCGCACAGTTTCAATTTCATAGATCCCAGGTTTTCGAATCCATAACTCTTTGCAAAAACAGTCCATGGACTAATTAAAATCTTGCTATTCGGCGCGAAGCCGAACTTGGAGAAGTTGCCAGACTTCTGGAAGTCGGCTCCGCTCCGCGCCGCGCTACCGACCTAGTGTGTGCCCAGCTTAAAGCAGATAACTGAAGGAAAGATATTAGATGGCGAGAAAATTCATGGTTGAAGGATTTATGTAGATTGTTCGGATGCTCTTTCGGCATTTTCAAATGTCTAGATAGCCATGAGGATCGTTAACATTTGAAAGACTCCAAAACCAAGTAACCAAGATTCGTAAATTCAATGCCGCTGAGATCTGAATGCTTCATTAATTCATGTCCATTTTAAGGTCCTTTTATTATAAACAGGAAATTCGCCAAGGCTGTGTTCTGTCATCTTTGCTTTTTGACTTAAATTTGGAATGAATAAAACCCAAGAGGAAGCAATCCGTGTTCCAACAAGAAAGTAGCTTCGACAAAATATTTACGAGCGCAAATGAATAAAAATGTGCAATCCGAAAAATAAATAAATAAAATAAAATCAAGGATCGAACCAGAAAGAGTCACCTTTATTAGTATAAGTAAATTCTTTACACGATGGACTTCAACCTGAAACTCAGGCTTCGCATGGTGAGATAGAACGTCTCCTAACCCTGTTGTATGGATGGAAGAACTGGACACTGAATTAACTACGGAAAAAAATAAATGAACCATTTCAAATGTAGCGCAAATTCAAGATTTCGTGTCTGTAAAAAGTTTTCAATAAACAAGTCGTGGCAATAGTAAGCAAAATTTCTGGCAATTCTAAAAGAAAGAAAGCTGCTTATGACACATTATGCACTGGGAACGTGCTTCAATTATCTGCTTTAACCAAACCTTAAAGCAGATAATTGAAGGAAAGAGATTGGATGGCAACAAAACTCATTGTTGAAGGTTTTAAAAAGATGGTTTGGATGTTCATCGGCTGACCTGTTTCGGTCGGAAATTTTATAAATGATGAAAGCACTGTAGATTTCCAAACTTCGAAAGACTCCAAAAACAAAGTAACCAGGATTCGAGAATTCAGAGCTGCGGAGATTAGAACGAGGGATACTTACAACGATGAATCAACATCATTACCGTTGAATCCACGCGATTTTATTATTAAATAAGCTAAACAATTGTCCAAAGTGAATTTTCTTATAATTTACTGAAGTTTCTGATGAGAAGAAGTCCCAGAGATTTTTATATGTTACACATGTTTTTAATGGAAATGCTTGAAGATGTCGAATCCTTTCAGAGTTCAGATTTTTTACACAAATCGGAGGAAAAAGCTCTTCCCATTTTGAATCGTAACCTACCTAAGTAGCATGCCATTAATAATAATGGTATTTGTACAAAGAGCCACTGCTTAGTGTGTCTCTACAAAAATCTCTTTAACCGATGTTGGTACACATCAATTTTTAACGTATAACCGTTGCATAATTAAACCAGGGCGTGCTTACTTTTAATGCAGGTAAGGAAGAAAAGGAAAAATCAAATCCTCATCTGGGGAAGTCTCTTTTCACCGAAGCAAATCGTCAAAGGATGCCTTAAGTGCCTTCACCAAACTCGGCAGCACTCGAACCTTTTAAAAGATACGACTTCTTTTTAGAAATCGCTATCAGGCCCGGGACTTTTTAATGTCGAATGTCCTCGTCTCGCTCTAATAATCCATTATTGTATTACGAAAAAGAAATACGATACGAGGAAGGCTTAGTGGGATATTAAAAATAAACTTGGTTACCTGCATATGTTACAGAAATTTCAAAATAAATTCTAAAAAGCTTCAATCAAACTAAAGTTTAATAGTGTTTTTCTGGTAAAAAACTGGTATAGTCAAATAAAGTTTAAAGGGAAAAGATCAATTGCGAAAAACTTGAAAATATCAAAATCACAATAGACGAGGAATAAATTTAATATTGCATTCTATTATATTAAAATTGGGCAGAAATTTTAAATCAACTTTAAATACCGCATATATGTAAGGTATCCGATATTCCTTCATCACACATTACACACAGTATATAACTAATCTTATTGAGACTGAGGTACTCAATATTGATCCTCTCATACAACACATTTACACTAATAAATACAATCTCAAAACATAAAAAGAAATAAATATCAGCTCCAAGCTCCTACGTATCAAGAGCATTATCCATAGGCTGCCCATCAAGGTTCTGAATCATAAAACAGGAACATCCTCACCCGTTTAAGAATGGCCATGAGAGATTTCCACACAGACGCTCAGTTTTGATCCAAAGCTTGCATACGTGTCGGGAATATAGAGGAAAGTTGCTAAATATATACTACATATTTTCTTGATTCCATATAGAGAGCGAGTGGGAATGCCACCAGATATGAGATTGTGCCTGACCTGAACAAGACAGCGAGTCTATGGGGTCCTTTCTATTTTTGGATGAAACCGGATTGTTGTATATAGTATGTGATATATTTGAAGAGTGGAAATTCCAAACGTTCTAAAGTGCCAGTATCCGCAAAATTGAGAAATTTTTCTTTTTATATTCTATGTGTCATCGCCAATAACCCTAATAATTTTCTAAGTGGCAAACCTCTTTAAAAGTGGTTTGTCGCGAGCGTCATAGATGGCACGGGTCTAAGTATGGGACATGTGATTTTTACAAAGGTTCAGCCAATTGGAGAATCAAAAGTTGGATCCTGCATTTTACATCTAGTGAATTCATATGACATTTTCGGCAGAAAGAAATTATGTGGTCTGATAATTGTGCAGGCCAAAATAAAGACGGCACCCTTATTTTTGATAATGACATTTTTGGTACAATTTGGAATTTTGAAGTGATTGTTTAGAATTTCTAATAAACGGTCATAGCTTTTTATCATGTAATCGAGACTTTGCCATTATTGAAAAGAGGAAACGGGGTTTCCAAATGTTTCACTCCGACAGATTTACAAAATGTTCTGGCAACGTAAATTTTCAGGGGAACCGTTCTCCGCAGTTAACATTGAACATTCGTACTTTCTAGACTTAAAACACGCCTGTGACTCTATATTAAAAGTACAAATGCTACTATGATAAAAGTTTCCAAAGACGACCCAGGTTTTATCCAGTATTAAGTCCATATTCAATGACACAGACTTGTGGAAACGTGTATAAAAAAAAGGGGATAAACCTGATGACATTAAAACAGTTTATATGTCATTAATTCAGAAGCAATTCCTGTCGGATGGTAGGAAAAAAGATTTCTCTGCCGTGTTGAATTTTTGGCCAGAAACTGCTAAACACTATTATCAAAACATTCTAAATAATTAAAACTTTAATTTATCTTTATACGTTAATTTCATCTATTAAATTATGCATTTATGGTTACCATGTTCTATGTATCAATAGAAACTTTCATTCAAAGAGTTCTATGTACCACAATATATAGAATGTTTCTTCAATTTGTTATTTTTTGCATATTAAACTGTTTGTTTTTGTTATTCATTGCACTAGCTGCGGAAGAATATACTGCCATATTACCAATAAAAACATTTCAATAAAGTTTTTGAGTTACCATTTGACTTTCGCAGTTTTAGTGCTTTCTTGAAAAAAAATAATAATAACAGAGGGCACATAGAACATTTGGAATTTCCACTCTTAATTTATCGTTTTGTGTTTCTTTTTTTATGTTTTCAAATTTAATGTATTTATTAGCGTAAATGCGTAGGGAGTAAGTGTCTGTGGTTGACTATCAGGTACTCCCATCGATCTCCAATTAGATTATATATCTAATGTTTTGTATACGTGGGGAGGGTGATGGTGGCATATAGAGTACTCTACCACCTTAATTGAGTGAACGGGTTATTAAAAAACTAGTGTCTAGGTAAAAAAAAAACTGCAGGCGTTGGCGGCTGATATGACTTAGCAGTAGACAGTCCCTGAAACCTAACTTCGGCTAGGTCTGATTCCGAACAAAACACCGGAGCGGTTCGACGAAAAGCTCAATCCCGAACTTATGTTTGTATATATGCACAAATATGAGCAGAGTAGAGCTTATATAAGTTAATCAATCTTTCTTAAAATACTTATATAAATTTGTATATTTAGTGCTCGTTTGATCCCGATGGTGTTATACACACGGAGGGCATAACGTCATTTTAAAACATGGATTTGCTTTCAACTTTGTGTTTGACAATTATGCTGAAGTAATGAATTTGTCTGTTTTTCCTCAAAAGATGAAAGTCTTCAATTTTCCCAAAAAGTGTTTTTATAGTGTCCTCCTTTGAATAATTATTCACCGTTTGATGAATCTTGAATCAATTAGTCGCGGGGTTCTCAAAAATTTCTGCATTTAATTTCCGTTTAGTAAAAAATGTTCGCCCTACGTGGATTTAAGTCGATACGGTCAGAACTTTTTTATTATAACTTAGTTTTTCATTTCACATTAATCCTTCTAAACTTCAAATTAACCTTTTTACTTCAAATTAATTTTTAATTCTTATTTTTATTTTTATTCAAATGGCCCTTCAACTTCAATAATTGCATATTTTAAGTATATATATAT
>NW_019392758.1:880014-989772 GCF_000648675.2 Cimex lectularius | reverse complement strand
GAAAAATTAACGGGAATTTCAACGGTGCTATTAGATTTTCAGAGAAATGTTTAGATTAAAAGATATCACGATTTTCCGACGCCAGGACGTGATATCTTTCAAAATCGATAAAAAGCGAAATTACTCTGAAATGGTTGAGAATCGGACCATGGACAATATGAACTTTTTTGTTCATTTTAGGGTGAAGAATCTACTGGAGAAGTTTGTAGCACGAGTAGCAATTCACCCTGTATATTGTATATTTATATATTTAAAATAAAAATTTTATAAATAAAATAAAAATCAGTCAGGACTTACATTTTTTAATTTCAAATTAACCCTTCTAAACTTCAAATTAACCTTTTTAACTTCAAATTAATTTTTTATTTTAATTTTAATTTTTATTCAAATGGATCTTCAAGCTTAATAATAGCATATTATATATATAGTATATTTAAAATACAAATGCTCTAATATACAAGGATTTCAGTTAAAACTCTTTAAATTGATTTATAGTTTAAATTTTTGCGAAGTGTGGTTGAGATGAAAAAATTGTGTAACGAGCGAGAGTCGAACCTAAGACCTTCGACGAATTTTTCATGTCAACCCCACGTAACATAAAAATTATAAATTAATTTAAATAATCGCTTTAGTTAACAAGGACCAACTAAAAAGATATAGAGTAAAGTAGTAGAGTACCTCCCATTTTAAATATGTACATAAATAATATCAAACATCTAAATAATTAATCTATTTATTTTAATTGTTATTATTTTTATAGTAATTTATAGTAATATTAAGTATTGATTATTCTAATATTTATGTGTGTTATAATTTCCGCGTTTCGCACGTTCAAATTGAGCGTCATTAAAAAAATCAGCTGATAATTGGAACGTCGCGTTGGCGGAGATATCAGTGGGTTCACTTTGGCAATTCATGTCGAGAGACGTGGTTGCGGAAGTCCTTCAACCTGATGATGAGCTAAAAGGCTCGAAATCCGGATCGTTACAAAACAACTGACTGTGAGTAGGAACTATCCTTTTAGAAAGTATTGAACACCACACTCACTCCATCATTTATCATTTCTATAAAGTAAAATTCCCGAATTTAACCAAAATTCGAATAAACTAATTGGGTTTTTAGCGGACTATAAAAAAAATAATTACCATTATAATTTAAAATTTTTAAATTTTAATTAAAAAAGAAATGAATCTTTTTTTTCTTTTGAGAATTTTGTAAATGTAAAATAATTGAGCTCATTAAAACCACAATTTCTCAACTTTTTCAAGTTGTTATATTTAAATTTAGCTTCACTTAATCTTCGTATGGACTTCTAAGAGCCAAATTATTTTGTATTGAGAAATACTATAAGAAGAATCATTTGTTTTTATATTTAGGTTTATATATTTTTTAGTTTTAATTGTAATTAATTTTTATCAGGTTTTAAAGATCCACTTTTAGCTTATTTTATATTTATACAATTTTCAAATATAAGGGATATTCAGTATGCTTCTATATCGTACCAGCTCCTAGGTTTTTTAATGGTTAAATAAAAGATAAGACTGAAATTAAAGAGGATGATTTTGAAATTTCAAAAAAATTAATTTGAAGTTACAAAGGACTAAAAAGTTAGTATTATTTTGTTTTTCACAATCGCTAAGCACTACGTCATCTTCAGGTTGCGTCGATGCTTTATTTTATGAGTCTACTTCTGTTTATACGTGTGGAAAAAGAATAGAAATAGGGTGTGCCAATGTTATTCTGCAAATGTATTGTTGTATTTTTTTAAAAAACCACGTTGGTTATTAAGTTCCAATAATCGACGTATGCGAATTACTTTCTCCATTTATGTACTCATAGGGCTTCTGGTATTGGTTGTTGTGTTTGTGCTACCGAAACTTTTCCGTTTTGCATTTAAATTTAACGACTGAATTATTCGTGGTTCAGGGAGGTTCTGTGTGAGTTGTGCGGCATAGTTAGATTTTGCTTCATTGTGCCTGAATGCCATTTTGTTTATATCGTTCCTCCCTTTTACTTTTGAGTCGAGTCAATGTTAGATATTTGTGATATTTATGGCTTTTGTGGTCTTTATATATTTGTGGTCTTTATATATTTATATTTGTGGTCTTTGTGGTTTTTATATCTTATAAATAGACTTATAAATTAATTTAATTTATTTTATTTTCCTATGCGGCCAATTTATTGTCTGCTTGTGAAATTGTTACTTCTTTCACTATTCCGACATTTAAAAGTTATGTACTTCTTTAGACAGTCCTTGTAAAAACATTCTAATTAAAGTAGGATAAAATCTAAATTAATTTTAAATATGGCAATATTTTCAACTTACTCGGAGAAAAAGAAGACCGCTGAGGATTTCTTACCTGGAAAAAACATGAACTTTTAATGAACTGTTAAAAATTAAAAAACAAATAGGTAATTTTATTTAAAAAATAGCTTAAATCATTTATAATTTTGTCCGAACCATAACAAAACTATTCGAAGATCGTGAGATGCGGTCTGGTGTGACGTAGGTTTTAGAAATCTTTATCGTGCCAGTTCACTTTGTCATTCTCAACACGGCACATAAGAATGAAGATGATCTCAACATAGATCGAATCATAATCATTCTTAATTATTATTATTAATCGGAGATCTTGAGATGCGGTCTGGTGTGAAGTAGGTTTTAGAAAAACATTTTATTTATTGTGCCAACGTTTCGATCTTTATTGAGATCATCTTCAGGGATCAAAGTGTAAAACCTACGTCACACCAGACCGCATCTCACGATGTCCAAATAATCATTAACTAACGGTCACGGTACACCACATACTACCACTGTTAAAAACTAAAAATAAAAACAAATACGTCTGTTCATAGAAAATAACCTTGATCATTTATAATTTGGGAGACCCAGCGGGGATAAGGAGAACAAAATGATCAGTAACTGCGAAATAGTAGGTTTATCACCCTGATGTCAAACCTGTGAAATATCACCATATATATCTTAATTATATGTTTCTCAATATTTTACTAATGAAGCTAGTAATATATTTTGCTCTTTCATTATTATTTATATAATTTTATTATATTTTTTATTAAAATTTTATTATATATTTTGTATTTTTTTATGTTTAAGGGCTATTATAAAATATCTGTTAACATATAAAATATTGTTAAATAAAAATTTGAACTGAGTAAAATATTTTTACCAACTTTGTTGCTTTGGAAACAATGAAAATATTCAATTCAGTACGGAGTATGTCCTCCTCTTGCGGATCACCGCGTGCATTTGACGTAGCATCAATTTTATGATGTTTGGAATGAATGTACTGCTGTGGAATATTTTCATTCTCCTTCAACAAGAGCGCTACTTTTAATTCCTGAAAATTCTTTGGCATCACTGGGTGATGTTTTTCTTTGAGAATAGGTGTTCGATGGGGGTTAAGTCGGGACTATACGCTGGCTACTCCAAACAATAAAACAGTCGCTAATTAGTGGCATATAAGTAACAACATCTGATAACACTCCTCAATTGTGAACAAGTTATGGAACCTGAAGTTCCATATACCTGCCAAAACCATAACACCACCACCTACATAGTTGTCCTGAGTGCAAACGTTGCGGGGATATATCGCTCTGCTGTCCTTCTCCAAACCATCTCTCGGCAGTCGGAAGACCTCAAAGAAAACCTTGACTCATCCGATGACAAAATCTTAGTCCAATCTCGCTCAGACCAATTGGTGTGATTGCTTGCGAAACTTCAACGAGTTGTTCTGTCCTTTGTCAGAAGTTCTGGACCAGTGGCAGGCCTTCTTGCACGTAATCCTACTTGTTTTAGTCGTTGCTTGATCTCAACACCGGTAGAATGTGGATTACGGAGTACATTCGGAACAGTAAATCGGTCATCTCTGTGAGATGTGACCTGATCCATGCCTTCTTGAGTGACCTTTAGTATCTTGATAACGATGGAAGACCCGAGCAGTCGTTCTGGGTATGTTATGCACCCTGGCCACATACGCTTGACTTTTTCCATCTTCCAACAATGATGTGATTCTAGCCGAATCTGCATCACTTAAAACCATCACCCAAATTTGAAACTTAAAAATGGCACAAATTAAAAAAATCAAACCAAAGGAACGTTACGAAGAAGCTTTACAGAAAAACCAACAAACAAGAGATAGACTATACAAAAGTTTATTGACAAAATCCAATCCTAAACACAAGTAGGAGAGTTTATCTGTGTTTTATTTACCTCTAATCCTTTAAAACGGACCAAACATTGTTGTAAGATAGTCAATGGAACATTGTTTAAGAGATAATTGAAACTGTTAAGAATGGTCACTTTTTCCCTCTCAGTGTATATATTGCGGTTCTACAGACGATGCAAAAATTCAAAAATTGATCACATATTTACCAAAAATCAGCTCGTTTTCTAGATAGATGGATAGACAGATAAAAAGCTTTGTTTGTAAATGTACATTACAACTAAAATAAGATTTAAAAAACAATGCAATCCTTATTTGACATGGTTCACCGTATGTCTAAGAAAACCGTACTACAGTAATATATCAAAAGCAATTCTCATGAAAAAAATAGCTGAGATACCAAAAACCTAGATTCAAAATATAGAGAAAAGTGCCCATTTAATTATATCAATAAAGGTCGTGGGTTCGAATCCCGCTCGTGACTCTAGCTTTTTCATTTCAAACAAAACCTTACATAAAAAGATTAAGTATATACGTATGTTAAAAAAATAAATAAAACATGAACAGAACAGAAATATTTTATTATTAATACGTTCTTAGACTAAAAAAGTTTTTAAAAATATATTTAAATAAAAATAGAAAATAGAAAAAATAGTTACATACTAAACACAGAATATACTCAAAAAAATTATGGAAGATGAAGATAAAAATGTATATACGTATTTTTAAAAAATGTACAAAACATAAACAGAAAAAAAGTATTATTATTAATAAGTTCTTAGTCTACTAAAAAATTATATGAAAGATGAAGATAAAAATGTATATACGTATATTAAAAAAATGAACAAAACATAAACAGAAAAAAAAGTAATATTATTAATAAGTTGTTAGAATAAAAATTTGTCTTGTAAAATATATTTAAATAAAAACAGAAAGTAGAAAAAATAATTACATACTAACCACAGAACATGCTCAAAAGTGTATGTAAGATGAAGATAAAAAATGAATATACGTATATTAAAACATGAATAAAACATAAACTGAACAGAAAAATGTTATATTATTAATAAGTCTTTAGACTAAAAAATTTGTTTTTTAAAATATATTTATGTTATGCACCCTGGCCGTGTGAACACCTCCAACAATGCTATGATTCTAGTTGAATCTGCGTCACTTAAAACCATCACTCAAATTTGGAACTTAAAAATGGTACAACTTAAAAACAAATCACACCACCGGTACGTTAGGAAAAAGCTTTGCAGATAAACCAACAAAGCAAGAGATTGAATATTGGAAGGTTTATTTACAAAATCCGATTGTGAACACAAGTGGGTTTTTTATTTACCCCTAATCCTTTAAAACGGACCACATATTGTTGCAAGATAATCAATAAAGAATTATCTAAGAGATAATTAAAATTATTAACTTTTATTGCCTCCCAGTGTATAATGTTATTCAATTCTAAGTGCAGAAAGTAAAGTTGATTAAGCAAACGAATAAAAAATCGTCATTATGTCCAGTATTATTAGTAAACCAATATTGTTAATATCATATCAAACTAACTATTAGTATAATCCATTATATTTGGTGGTCCGATTGACCAAATAAGTTCTTTCAATTAATTAATCTTTATGTAATGTATTGGTTGAAATGAAAAAGTCAGTATCACGAGCGGGATTCGAACCCACGACATTCGGCTAAATACGCCGCTGCGCTACCACTTGAGCTATAATGACTTCGTTCCACTCGGACTTCCAACTTCCCATCTCAACCTACCTTTCAAATTTTCCCTCCTTTTTGCCATTTTTTAAATGTGGTGTAATCAGGATTCGATTCTCGGCGACAAATGAAATGGAGAGCTGTAGTGAAGATATACTTCGTTTTACTTATTAAATCCATCATATTTCGTGGTCCGATTGACCAAATAACTTCTTTCAATTAATTAATCTTTACGTAAGGTATTGGTTGAAAAGAATTTAGTGGTTGAAATTAGCATATTAACGTTTACAGGGTTTTGTGGCAAAATAAATTTTTCTCTGAAAAAAGGAAAAAAGTATTTTGAAACTTGAGGCACTGTGACAAAAGAAAAACAGTAATGGAGCTCGGTTGGCTTAAAGCTGGCCTCTCCTGCCTCGGGCTTTCAAGATGGTGAACTGATAACATTCAATAGCCTATCTTTGAGGGCCTTCTCCTGTTTACTCTCAGCGTAAGTATGCATGGCTCTCTTGTCTTCTATACACCAACCCTTCCGAATACTAATGACAAACGGATCCTGCATATTGTAACACCACCTGTGGATAAGGGTAGAGATTAACAAAAATTTAAAAATCTGCGACAACTGTTTCTCTGTCAAAACGTTTGGAAAGTTACAGAAACGTGATCCACTTTGAGGATAAGCGTGTACTTAAAGGTTAGCATAAGAGATACCATAACAGGGATTCAACACGAATGCTTTGTGAATAATAAATCTCTAAATTGTTCTTCATGTTACATCCACTTCACTATTCGCCCTTGAAACATTATTTTTTAAAATAAACACTTAGTTATTCACACGAGTTACACGTTCTTTTTAGGGGAAGTAATGCTAAACCATCTACGTACTATATTTATTATTATTTATTATATTATAGTTATTTACAAAGAAAGATAGTAAAAGGAGTTTTTTCGTAAATTCATTTTGCAGTAATGGGAACTAAAACGAGCCATTTGCTAAATTCAATTTTCTTTAAACTACGGTAGTTATAAACAAATTATTAAAAGATTTTTACATAAGAGAAACGAAAAATGAATAAAAATAATGTTCGAATAAGAAGCTTTAACCCTTTAACCCTTAAAACTTCTTGAATAATAAATACTAAATCAGTGCTGTCTACTTCCTCTTCAACATTGGCTTAAAAACAATTGTTTAAAATAATATTCTTAGCTTCAAGCCATTATTATTCAATCTATTTTTTTAGGAACGGACCAAACCTCGTTAAATGAAAACTATTAATGTTTAAGAAAGATGAATAGATTCTACGAATGAATTTTGCGATAATGGGGATAAACTAGTCATTTTTAAATTTTTAGGCTAATAAGGCAAAAATTTGTGCAATATTTTTAAACACCGTATTCATTCACATACTATAGCTTTCTTCGGCAAAATTAACCATTTTTAACCTCAAATTAACCCTTTTTATTTCAAATTAACTTTTTTTAAACTGAAAATTAACCCTTTCTTTAAAACATTGAAAAACTTCAGAGATAGCATGAAATGTAAGCATGTAAATTAAAAGTACTTTTATTTGCATTTTTTTAAATATAAAACAATGAAGGTCTTAGGAGACCATGTGAAGATTAATTAAAATCAAAATAAAAATGATATAAAAGTAAAGGATTCATCTTTTAATATGAGAATTTGTTAAAATAAAAACATGGGTCCTTACATAAAATATCTAAAATTATTACAATTAAAATAAAAGATTTTATAAAAAAAATGCGATAACAAATTAGTCTTTGACTCATTCGATTTGATATAAAATAGTTATTTATGGTCGGATAATTTTATATTTTAAAAAACCTCGGTTTAATAGAAAAATAATTTGTTTTCATATTTCATTTTATATGACATATTTAAAAAAATTCCAAATATACAGAAATTTTACTTTACACTCTCATATTTCATACCATCTTCGTAGTGTTAAAGAAAATTTTTCCATTAATTAAGTCTTTTAGTGAAGATAAAAAAGTCAGTGTCAGGAGCGGGTTCGAACCCACGACCTTCAGGCTAAATACGCCGCTACTCTACCACATGAGCTATCGTGACTTCGATCCACTCGGACACTAACTTCCTATCTGAACCCCACCTTTTAAATTTTCCCTCCTTTTTGCCAGGGAAGTTAGTGTCCGAGTGGATCGAAGTCACGATGGCTGAAGTGGTAGAGTAGCGGCGTATCTAGAGGAGCCGAAGGTCGTTGGTTCGAATCCCGTTCTTGACACTGACTTTTTTATCTCAACTAAAAACCTTAATTAATTGAAAGATATTATTGGACATGCGGACCACGAAAACTAGTGAAGTTAAAGAAAATATTAATTTGAAATAAAAGGTTAATTTCAAACTAAAAAGCGTTAATTTGACAAGAAAAAGATTTGTTACGTATACATCACGTGTATATTAAAAGAATCTAATCAGAAAAAAAGAAAGAAAGAGGGAGAGAGAGAGAGAGAGAGTGAGTGACTGAGTGGGTGAGTAAGGGAGAGAGAGAGTTAGAGAGAAGAGAGAGAGTGTGAGAGTGAGTGAGTGAGTGAAAGAGGGAGAGAGAGAGGGGAGAGAGAGAGTGTATAAAAGAAAAAAAGAAAAAAATCACCATCTTTCAAGCCGAATTAGTTACCCATGTGCACATGAACTTTACAACGTACATCTATAAATATGCTTTTAATCTAAGGTCTTGGTTGCGACAAAGACACAAAAGACAAGAATATAGCTATCATGTCAGGTAGCCCTGCACCCATGCCACTAAGCTCAAACATCATTATTAGTTCAAATATGGTGTTGAACTGCAAAACCATTAGGTATGTACAACAAAGTCAGCCTGGGTGATAGGAAATGTGGGAATAGAAAGCGGACACCCTCGCAAGAAAAGGAGTTGCTATACCGCTGATTGGGCCCGAACCCTTAGGTAACTCACATAGGAACCCACTCTATCAATATGTACCTCAGACAAAAGGATAAAAAGAAAATTAGAGAACAATGAAACTCACGCATTGGACACAACAATCCAAGAACCTCCTAATAGATTTTGGAAGGAAAGAAGTAATGAAATGTATCAATTGGAGGAGGAAAAAGCTGTAAATACCAACAGAATTCTTAACAGGACACTGCAAACTAAATGGACATTTAAAGAAGATTGGCATAACCGAACACGGCACGTCCAGATTCTGCAAAAAAGCACGGGAGACACCAACGCACCTATGGCGCTACACTTTCCCGCAGGAGGAAGTGGTTTGGGACGTATAATATAACCGGAGAATAAATTCAACCACCGAAACCGGGCCTACTTATTCCTTGATGAATTAGGACTTACAGGAGTGCTACAGGCGCAGAACTACGGATACAACAGCTCTTAAAGGGAGCAGTATATTACACACCCCGACTAATTCGTCTACATCCTCGGTGCTCTGTCAGACGCGTTTTGGCAGTTAGCCTAGTGTCAGTCTTTGTGTCGTTTTGACAAGTTTACAAATAATTACAAGTCTGTAGCGAAATAAACATTGAGCTGGACAAATGCCCTTTGCCCAATCAATATTTTGAAGGAAAAAAGAAAACCAAATAACAGAAAATGTAAGTTAAATTATCAAAACTTAGTTCACAGCAGAGATAAAATTCTAGTCATTTTGGTATTTTCCTTGAAAAATAGATCATCAGTGATGTTCGCTAAAGGTTTCTTTCTATTCCGATACATGTAATTAATAGTTAACGATTTCATATATATTCATCGTAATCTGTAAATTATGTGTCGTGTAAATAAATAACAGAAGTCTCAGGCAGATTACATTCGAATAAAAAAACATATATGGCATGGTTAAAGAGCTCGAAGAAGGAAGATTCATTTTACCGGTAATGCTTTTGAGACTGGTTTTAACTTTACACCTGTCTCATTAACCCCATTCGACCTCATTAATAACAGTTCAGTACCAGCTAATAAAACCTAATGTTTACCATTCCATTTACTAATGAAACGTTTAAAACAAGAAACACGATGCTAAAGGTTAGGATGAACCGAAATATATCAGTTAATTTTGAGTTTTTCTTACCACTAAGACCTTTTCAATTGTAGAAGGCTCGACGTTTATAGGCATTATTTTGGAATATCGTCGGACCTGTGCGTAGTCTTGGGGCACGGCAGCGGGCACAAATGGCTGTACCGGTACCTTAGGGCTATAGGGATCTTCAAATGTATATAGTTTATGTGTGTTTGTTCTGTGCTTGTGTTGTGTCTGAAGTGTTTGTGTGGTGTTTATGTTAATACATTAGAATGAATGTAATTTATTTGCGTGAAAGGAAGGGGTTATTTACCCCGCCCCGAGGAATATCGAGTACTCTGGGGTGAGTGTGTGATGTCTGGGGAGCAAAAGTAAGTTATTAGCGCGAATGGAGTGGGTTCGGCCCCGCCCCGAGGAATATCGAGTACTCTGGGGTGAGTGTGTGACGTCTGGAGAGTAAAAGTAAGTTATTAGCGCGAATGGAGTGGGTTCAACCCCGCCCCGAGGAATATCGAGTACTCTGGGGGAGTGAATGTGACCAGACTTCTATGTTTGTGGCGATATATATGTTATGTATTGTATGTTGTGTATCTATTGTTAAATTGACAACCTGAGGTACTAACAAGAGGCTAGCTTTTTAAAATAACGACGTAATATACAAGTAAAAGCAGAGAGTCAGCAGCTAGATCGAGATGCTCAAATGGCTGCAGTTCAATACGAAATACGCGAGAAAGACAGGAAAAAGAAGGAATACACGCGGAGGGTCGGTGATGACCTCAGCTGTTTGTCGGCCCATAAACCTTCCACTTTATATATATATCTTACCACTAAGTTTCGCTTTCAGGCTTGACTTTTCGAACTACAAAACAACGAGTCGAGTTAAAACGTACTATTTTCCTATTAAAAAATGCATACAAAATAAAAATACTAAAATTCCAACTATTGAAGTCCTACAAGATTAATGATTTCAGGTAATTTATTAACAATCACCAAAGAACATTAACATTTATAGTATAGTCTTAGACGTACATTAGAATTTTTTTGGTATTAGAGAGGTTAGATTGGGCCCAAAAAGATCAGTTTTGGCAGTACACGAGATGAGACGTTGAAGTAACTCTGCGCAGGCCCTAAACACATGTGATCTCCTGCTAACTATTAAACAAAATTGCTAACCATATCGGTTTAGCTGCCATAATTGACCATATTAATTATTTCAATTAATACCTTACACCATACATAATTATTATATGATTAATTGAAAAAATTGCTAAAGTTGGCATTTCTCTGAAGGAACTTTGAAATAGAATAAGGACTCTCGACATGGCGCACTGGGGTAATTTTCTTTTCTTTTCATTAACCTTTGCAAACTTCCAACTGCATACGAAACAAACATTCTTCTGATAATATACCGAAATATAAAAAAATGTTAGATTTGATTATCCAAGAATACAAGATCACTCTTTCGCTTTTCCTTTCTCGTGATATTCTCAAGATGGGCGGCATGCTCGACCGATCTTCCTTGTCCCCAGATTCCAAGCATTGTTGACCACCGAAAGACGTCCTTCAGTGAATGCTATTGTGCTTTCTTACAAGTTTTGTTGCACGTGCACTTTATGATTTACGCGCCTTTATTATATTCACCACAGCCTTCAGTGCATCTTGAGTTATTGGGTTACCAAAGAACGGTAGTGGATGAAGGATCAACTGCCGTAAGTTTTTATCTTAGGTATGAATCATCTGTTGGCATTATAAGATTCTGCCATCTCATGGAAAATAACCCACCTATGATGGGTACCTGTCAGTACATGTTTCCAGTGTTTTTAGCTTCATTTCTATACCCACTTTCTATGTTTTCTAGATTCCTTTTGTTTGTGCCTGTGATTCTTGTCATTTCTACTAGTTTTGTTTCTTACTTTGTATCTCTTTGCTTTCAATGTTCACTCGCTATCTACTGTGATATTCCTTTCCAGAGCAGAAAAATTATTCTAATTTTGGTGGGCGGTATGTTCGCGGCGATATGTCTACGTCGGCGATCTTTTATTTTTCTCACAAAAATCCATGTTCCATAGTCTAGATAATCCTCTTCAATAATCTCTCTCGCCTCCGTTGTCCATATTTCGTGATAATATGTCGAAAAATATTATATACGTGTCTGACCCTTTTTGCCAATAGGTCCTGGGATCCCAAAATTTAAATAACATTTTTAAATAAGTTTTTCTCATTTTTTAGTGGATATATTTATTATTTATTAGCTCTTTTATATTTATTAGCACGTAAAATATTCATAGACGGTCGCATTTGACCAGTTTAATTAAAATGTATTGAAAATGTAGTATGTAAGCTCTCTAATTGCTTTTTTTTTAATTTCCCCCCATATTATATATTTCAATATTTTTTAAAAGTAGTTTTAAAATAATGGAAAAAAGCCGGTTAAAAAGTCGTGCTTTTACAACTTTAGTATTATCTCTACCTGTGGAGATCTCAAGAAAAAGAACTGTTGCGGGAAACCGGCGAGGTCGGAATGATGGATGGGAAGGGCTTCTAATCTCAGAGACCTTTCAACCCCCGCTGTTTGTGTCATTAACAGATATTTGGCCCCCTTTTCCAAGATATTTAGAGCAAGCCAGTTGAAGGATGAATTATTTAAATCATTTACATCTTTTTTTAATGGAACGCCGTATGAAAAGGTGCATTCACAGCCGACTCCTCAACTCGACTGTCAGGACTTTTAAAGGAAACTTTAATTTTACATACAAAAAAACCCAGCCCTCGGCTTAGAAAAGCGACGTTGTAATTGTGGAAAGAATAGAGAGCGGGTTTCGCCTCTGGGCACAGTTTAATTGGTTGTCTTATCCTAATCCTTGCTATTGCATTTTATCGCCAAGTTTTTAATTGCGAAAATGTCGTTTCTCCTGTCCGTTATGTACTTTTTGTTTTCAAGCAATTCTGTCATTCCTTATAGCCATTTCTATAAAATGGAGCGATTTCATAGGAAATTTTTAAAAATTGCACAGTTTCATTGTTTTTCTACCATATAAGACAACGTAATTCATAATTGTTTTGACAGCGTCACTCTAACAAACAAGTCAAGAATTTATTCGTTTTGACAATTCCTATTAAAGCGGTGAACACATTTACCCGATGCAAAGCTATGCGACGCTACTCGATTCTACACGACGCCTTGTCACGTTTTGGTAGGATGAGCACATCTATGCGACGTCAAGCGTACGCCACAGTCACGCAGCGTGTATCACAAATCAGTATCACAATCGCAACGCCTCTTTTGTTCTTAATGCATGGTTTTGAGCAAAACCATGTAATAAATTGTTAATTAAATTTTATGAGCACAACCATGTAATAAATTGGTAGTTAATTGTTTTAAATAAAGTTATCCCGGTGTTTTGATAAAATTTTCTTTATAAATTCTTTATAATTATGATGGCCATCATAATTAGATAATTTTTATAAAAACTCATGGATTTTTGATCTCGTTTAATTTGATTTATATTAAAGTAAGAACGTTGTAACTAATATTACGCCAAAATGACATAGTTTAAAATAAACTACAAAAAATATGAGTGTCCTGTTCGGACGCTACTCGAAGAAAATGGTGTAATTTTATGAGCAAAACATGAAATAAATTGTTGGTTAAATTTTATGAGCAAAACCGTGTAATAAATTGTTAGTTAAATTTTATGAACAAGACAATGTAATAAAAAATTGTAGTTAAATTTTATGAGCAAAACCGTGTAATAAATTGTTAGTTAAATTCATTATATCAAAAAATGGTATTCCGGTGTTTTGATCAATTTTCAACCAAACCATTAATTTTTTTTTTAAAATAAAACTAACGAATTTTTATCTCGGTTAATTTGGTTTATATTAAAATAAGTTTGTTGTAATTAATATAACGACAATAATACATGTAGTTTGAATAAAATTATGAAGGTCTGGTTCATTTGTCTTGGACTGTACTCGATGCGACTCGAAGAAAATCTGGACAGTGGCGATCGCAGAGCGTAGAGTAGGGTAGCGTTGCAGAGCGTTGGATCGGGTAAGTTATAAAATATTCAGATAATTTTTGACAAATAGAAACTCATATAATCCCTGATGTTTGGCAAGAATCTGGTCAATGGTTTACCTATACGACCTACAAAATCTGCAAACAAAATATCCAGCATATAATTTAGTGTTACCACCTATGATTTTTTATCGAGCACAAATTTGGGACTGTAATCGCTTTAAGAACTTGTAGAAGTAGCATGGTAAGTTTATTAAATAATTTTTAATAATTCCTATACCAACAAATTCTACCGCGTATAATGACAATTTTGAAATATCTTCTGAACCAATTTTTAACCAACTGTTCTCTGAAACGTAGAGGAATAGAAAATTCTTGTGACTGGAAAAGAATAGGCATTTTAATTTATATCGGTATGTTTACTTATATAATCCTTTTTTACTTTTATTTAAATCATGTTTTTTTCTTCAGATTAGGTGTTTACGTTTATTATATTATGTATAGCTTTTTCTGGCAAATTAACACTTTTTAATTTCATATTAACGCATTTTCACGTCAAGTTGACCTTTTTAACTTTAACTAATTTCAAATTAACTTTCTTTACTTTAAGTTAACCTTTTTAATTTCAAATTAACCCTTTCGTTAACGAATTAAAAACTTAAGAGATGCTATGAAATACAATTATATAAGGTAAAACTCCTGCATTTTAATATAATATAATTGAGCTTCTTAACCGGAAATTAATTACCATTAAAATTTAAAATTATATATAATTAAATATAAAAATAAAGGATTCTTCTTTTAATTCGAGCATTTTTTTTTAAACATGAAATTCGTTTATAAAACAATCATTTAATTTTATGTTCAATTTTAAACTTTTAATTTTAATTACTTTCTATGATACTTTAGATAAAAACCTATTTTATGATTTTTTTTGCATCAAATTAAAAGATTATTATGTTGTCAAAAGAATAACCAACTCTGGACTTTTGCCTTGCTTCTAATTTATTGTAAATACATTTTGCAAACCGTTATTTCTGTTAATAATTTTTTTTATTTTCTCTTCTTCATGTTTTCTAACATCTTTGAACTCTTCAATGAATGGGGCCTTGACCTCATGAAATAATGTGTCATAGCTTACTTTCATGCCTTGTAAATCCAATATTTCTCTGTATTTGACGTACTGATTTGTTTTAAAGTTCTTCCTAGCCATCCGTTTTCAACATAAAATGACTTGCCTTCTGATATCCATGGGGGATTTGTTACATTCCAGTTGTGGAGAAACTATTGGAATTCTACAATGTCCCATGCACTTTTTTTTTACGAGGGTTCGCATCAGCAGAGGTTATATTCAAAAAGCCCATTTGTAAGTGTGTCGAGTTCGAATGCAGGGCCGCTGGATTCGAACCCGGGACCTTTACCTTCCAGTGATGAGAGCCGTGTCAACGCCTAAACCGGTGCGGCCACCGACGCCCCTTCTCTCAGAGTTTATATTAATACAACGGACGGCTGGAACTGAAGAAGTGAAAGGTAATAGGTATTAGGAAAGTTTGACGTTACGGGTTTCTTTGAAAAACTTTATCGAAAAAAAAAATTATCGAAGAGAATTAATGAAATCTTGTTATTGTAATAAAATAGCAATTCTTTAAAAAAAATTAAAATGGGTGTAAGACTTGATTATTTTGTTATTGCCACTGAGAGACGGTTTCATGAATAAAACACAATCAAGCTGGGACGAATGATGCGAACAATTGTAATTACACATTCAGCGTTCACATATTGTGCTTTAGTTCTGCCTGACTGAGATAAAACGATGGTTTAGGGCCAGAGTAAATGTTTCTTTTCACGTCCGTCCAAATTGCGGCCGAGTGGATTAATTATGGATTTGTGGAACTAGCCCACTAACTTTTAATGAAAATGGGTCGGTGGAAACAATCGGAGGTTCGGACCGTATGCCAGCCTACCTTACTGTTTTGTTTTGTATATTTTCCATTCATATTTTCACCCTTTTTTCGTAGAAGG
The DNA here is from genome assembly GCF_000648675.2 of Cimex lectularius. Taxonomy (NCBI): domain Eukaryota; kingdom Metazoa; phylum Arthropoda; class Insecta; order Hemiptera; family Cimicidae; genus Cimex; species Cimex lectularius. The sequence goes on along the minus strand of NW_019392758.1, from coordinate 973,803 downwards.
GTCTCATTGAATAATATGAAAAGAGACTGTGCTCTTTCCGCTTCGAAAGACACCCCGTTACTACCGCTTCAATAACTGCTTGTAACAGTAAGTTAACCATCAATTCTGAGCCATTCGCACAGTTTAATATCTCGCCTGGACAAAGGAAGGTGAATTACATTCACAGGACTTTTCCCGTTTCTGAAAGGGCTTCATTAAAAAATTGCTGAATTCTAAAAATGTCTTTTTTTCGGAGAGAAGCTTTATCAAGGATAAATTTTTTTCTCGAGTTAAACACGTTTTAGAGATTGTTAAGTCTTCTATAAAATATAAGCACTGATAGTTTGATGTTTTTGTTAATATCAAGAATTGTCTCTATTACATCGTTAAATTCCTATTTTTATGGGACATTGCTGTAAATGAAAACCTAGGGCGGGTATATTTTTGTCCTCAAGTTGTAACCATCATATATCTATCTTCCTATCGCTTAAAGCGAGAATAACTGTGGGGATAAAGATAAAAAGTTAGGTATATAAGTTAGGTACCTACTGTTATCGATCCATGACTTAGCATTAGTGTTTCACGGAACACAAGAACACCATTTAAGAATTTGCGTTACACTGAGATATTTTGATATGTTCACTAGGATCGAAACTGGCTAAAAACCGCTTTGGCGATCCTTATATCGCAGCGCATGTCGGTCGAAAGGGATCAGAGACAATGCCCGTAACAAATAAGTGCCTCGTACGTGCACAAATGCTTGTGAGGATGCTGACTAATCCGTAATTTACCCTCGAGATATAGCCGATAATAACCAACGCTATTCTTCAGGTTTTATTGCTTTAATAAAGTCTCCCGACTGCCTGCTCGAGGCTGGTAAATCCCACTTTCTCACAAATTAGCATTTATACTAGCTGTTATTAATTATTTCATTAAACAGCTCTATCAATGTGTTAAACACGTGTGCTTCATTTAACACTTTCATATAAGGCAGTTTATAATAGTCATTCGGACAAATGCTGCTCTAAACATTCGAAAGGGCAAATATTTATTGCGTTTAATTAATTCTATATAGCTTTTTTTCTGTTAAATTAACCCTTTTTAATTTCATATTAACTCTTTTTTTAACTTCATTTATTATTTTTAAATTTCAAATTAATCTTTTTTTAATTAACCCTTTTCAATTTGGTATTAATCCTTTTTAATTTCAAATTAACAATTTTTTGGCAAATATTTATTGCGTTTAATTAATTCTATATAGCTTTTTTTCTGTTAAATTAACCATTTTTAATTTCAAATTAACTCTTTTCAACTTCAATTATTATTTTTAAATTTCAAATTAATCCTTTTTTTAATTAGCCCTTTTCAATTTTGAAGTAGTCCCTTTTAAGTTTAAATTAGCCTTTTAATTTCGAATTAGCCATTTTTTATGCATTAAAAGACGTAGGAATTAGTACAACATACAAGCATCTTAAATCTTTAAAAAAACTAGCTCTTTTTTCTTTTTTCTTTCATCTTTTTTCATTTTTTTTAAATTTATTTATTATTTTTTTTAGTTCGCAAATAATCGAGAAGTATAGTTTACGTACTTATCTCGTACCATATGCCAAGTTTTTTTTTAATGCTTTAAAGAAAGGATCAATTTGAAATTAAAAAATGGTGATTAGAAGTAAAAAAAAGTTAATTTTAAATTAAAAAAGTTAAACTTCAAATTGTCTAATCTGTTTACATTTCAAATTAACCCATTTTATTTTCAAATTTATCCTTTTGAACTTCAAATTAACCATTTTTAATTTCAAATTAACCCTTTTTAATTGCAAATCAGCCATTTTTAACTTCATATTAACACCTTTTAAATTAAAATTAACACTTTTAACGTCGAATTAAATATTTTTCTTTCAAATTAACCCTTGATTTAAATGATTAAAAAAACAGTTTTTACAAACAATTCATTTTACTGTCCAAATTTGGTTATTCATTTTTTTTTAAGTATTAGTAATAATGTGTAACAAGCGTCTAGAAATTTCACCTATTTAAGCATTAGCTTTTTTCGTTTTAGTGTCAATCTGACCCGCCGAACTCGATTAGTTTATTGATTATTGATCACCGAATTGATTCTTTAACAGTAATCATGATCGGGCCTTCCCATATCTGTCTTTCTTGTAGAAGGATTGCTTAGTTGTTAATATCCACCCTTAAACCGACTCAGTCCTTGGTATTATCCTGAAATTTTAACAGCCGAATAGGCGTGGATTTGGCTACTGTAGCGAATGTGAAGGCCCTGGGCACTTTTGGCTTGTCCCATTATGCTTTGTCAACATGAGCTCTGGAATGAATAAACAAACAAGCCGACCTGTTCGCCAGCCGCCTAGGGGCGAAAGTCGTAAAATAATTCAACCTGCGGGACTCAGAGCGGATCTGTTATGATTTGCTCTATTTTTGCAGCTACCGCTGAGATGCGTAAACAAATGGACGGGACAATAAAGAGATAAAAACGGCAATTACATGAGATACAGTTGTAGTCATCATTTGGGTGAATTGGCTGTTTATATTGGCAATGTAAGCATATGTTTCAGAGACACGTTACAGTCAAAAGATTATATTTAAAAATTCAAACGGTAACATTAAAAATATATACAAATATTTTTACTTATAATTAAGTACAAGACCATCTCCCATCGCCATAGGGTTTACCAAGGTAACTACCAAATTTTTCACGCCTAGTGATGTTAAAAGATCATTTTCAACCTTCCTAGAATCAAAAGTTCTTCTATAATCTAATAACCTAATAATTCCTATCAAGGCTATGATACTAATTACAAAAATTTATAACGCTATTTTTCGCACCATCCCCTTCGGCCTTCTCTATGAAAATTTTCTTCATACCGTCCTATAAAACACTTTAACTGGTCGAAAGTACTTGATAAGCTACTCCTATTCCGCCTGGAAGATATTCTATCCACAACCACCATTATTCTTGACCAACAATTTGATTGTATAATTTCCACTCCTGATCTGGGCATGACGTTCAACTGTACCCTCGGGGGACAAACCTCACCGAAATCAAATTAATGGTGGACCTCAGAAGCCTTGGTCCGCGACCTTCTAATTGAAGAGTATGTTAACAGAAAATCTCCTAGTTGGGGGTCGGGCGAGCTGATGTCGACCCCACCGTAGCAAAAGCTTATTGTTCAAGGGGAAACTGCGTCAGCGAACACTGAGCAAAGAGATCAAATCCTAGTCCCCTATTTGGACAGCCAGGCGGCATTACAGGGAACTAAGTCATCATGACCAAAGTACCAAAAGACTCTTTGAACTGCATCAAGTCCTTGCCAGACATTTGGGACAATAAGGGCAAGGGCAACGAGGAGTCCGATAACCTGGACAAAGCAGGGTTCGATGAGGGAACACCTATCGGCCTTGAACCATTTTGCAGCATACCGAATTTTCAAAAATGTAGATTCATCAGACAATGGGTCAGACAAGAATAAGGCCTTAGTTTAATGAGATTGCATTTCAGTACAGCGACGAAAAAGTTCACAAAGGAACCATCAGTAGAACGGCGAAATCTAAGACGTGTTGGGTTTAGATGATAGTAGGACTGCTAATGACACTGCAGTCACCGGAGCCAGTATAAGCACGAAACAGCAGAAACAAGCCATTCTATGTATTACCTAGAAAAACAAGAAGCAGCGCACCATCTTCGCTGTTGTTGCGAATAAATAATAACAAAATAGTAGACGCAGTATAGACCAATATTGGTTGAGGTGCTCAAGACATCACTACCCTAACAATATCCAAAATTCCACTCTAAATGATATTTGCATTCCAACTCTCTTATCCGTGACCTTTCTTCTCATAGCCTTCCGAACAATCCACCTAAGAGGTTGAAGCGTCGCTGCCCTCGCGACTAGCTGTAGTATAACAAAAGTCGGCCTATTGTTGTCTATCGTTAGGTGGCTCTCATTCACGCATAAAAAACCAGTTTTTTTTCATGTAACCTTCATACGTATTCCTTAAATTGATGAGTAGAAAAAACAACCAAATTTTGATTGTTATTTAGCTAGAGTGCTAGACTATTCAGTTTATTTTTTTATTTCATATCTTTTGTAGATTATTGTTGTTAGTTAATAATAAATAAAGTAGGCATGATAAAGAACAGTTAATGTGACTAAGAGATGACAATAATCTTGACAAAACACGAAAGGTTTTGTATTTTTTAGTGTTCTTTCATTGCATTTGGCTTGGCTGTGCTTAGTTTGCAAAGGGATAAATAAAACATGCCATGTTTGTGTACTGTGTTTGCAACCCGACCTTTCTGATCTTCATTATTTAAGAAAACGAGCTGCCCTTTATTAGCAGTATGTTGTTTGTGCTTGTGGGCCAGAGTATGAACATATTAAAATAGAATCTATCAAAAAGGGTTTTACGCTTTTGCATACAGACGATACTTTTACCAAAATCAGTTTTCTTTCTTGATAAATAGCTTAAAATGCTTAAAGTTATTAACTTTAATTTGGCATGGGAATGTGAAACTATCATGGTGGTCACAAAATATCCCTTTTGGGAAAAGAACAACTCAATGTGGGTTTGGCAGACATCCAGCGAACTAAACTGTTTCCGTTTATGGGATTTTTGTACAGCTTAGATTAAGTACGATTGTCGAACAGAATTTTTGATAGGTCATCGATTTTGTATTGGGGGGATTATCATATTGTAAAGGAAACCATAGCATACCACTACAAAGATTTTTTTAAATTGAGCAATAATCTACGCGAGGCGTAGGAAGTTGCAAAGATCACATAAAGATAAATTAACAGTAAATTGAGCAGAAGATTCATTATAACTGATTTTAATTGTAATTACTCACAATCTCTTAACAGCATTACGCCACTGTCGGGGCTTCAGTTGCTTAACATGACGATTAGAGTGGTATTGGGGGTTAATAAGGAATGTTTTTTTAACGTAATTTTACTTTTTTTTAAAGGGAACGTTTAGTTCGTTATGGTGCAGGTGAAACATAGAACGAAGCATTGACAATGGATCTAAGGATGATAGGGTCTGGATTCTGCGGGAATTGGTAGGTTTGGTTGTATCCAATGGTTCTAGGCTGTAAACCCTTATTGGTTTCCGAACTGGGTTTTATATGACTATTTTGTTGTCATAGGAGAGTTTAGATCTGTTGAAAGTTGTCTTTAAACTATGGTCGGTTCAGTCTCGTCCTTTACAGTAGTCGTTTTAATAAACATAGCCCAAGGTGAAGGTTATGTTTTGGCAGTTTATGGTGTTGAATTTGATTCGCCATTTTTGAACGCTTGCTCGAAGCTATGCGGGAGAGTCTGGAGTGTTCGATGATATATAGTGGGGTTGGAGGATAGAATACAAATAGTTTTGGGATTGGAAGGAATATAAGCAGTATATACTGAGTACTATAACGGACCGGGGATGGTACATTTGGAATGGAAACCAGGGTCCCCTTCGAACAAAAGAGAGTGATGAGAATAGGATCCATACTCGTCCATGCATGTTTGCAGAGTAGGCCAGGTGCGACACACGATCGAAAACATGTCCGACATTGGTGAAGAAGTCAGGGCAGCATACCTTCTTCTCGAGGATACGATTATAGGTGTATTCACGATGTTTGTAAGATGTTAACTCGTGTTAACTCGAATAGAGAAATGTCCAGTAAGATCGTGAAGCCCCCTTTCTTTTCTTAGCGTAAACATAAATTAAACGTTAATTTTTCCGCAATGCTGCGCGTGGCGATTGGTAGAACCAAAAGAAAAGATATAACAGTCCTTGAAGGCTTGTTGTTTGTTTTGGTTTTCTTTTGTGTTAAATTATAAGATGCCAGAAATTAATAAAAACGGAAAATTAATTAACTCATTAATTTAAAATGCTATCTATGCACTCGAAAAATACTAACAAATGACACGCTTCAATTCGGGCCGACATACCTAACCTGCATTCTAACGTCTAACTGCCTACAATTTTATAGGATAAGGGATGTATCTATTATGAATGGGAGTATAAGGACAAGTTAGAAATTAACAACAGAAATGTATTTGTCTGATTTAATTAATGCGTATCTAAGAATAAAAATACGTGTCAACAATAAACAGCTGTTAAATTCATGGCTGCCATGTTGGTTACCTACGCCCTAACGGATAGTAAAGTGACTACATTTTCGACCTAACACGTAACATTGGCTCTGGCCGATTGATTCTTACACGTCTATGTCATCATTTTTCTCGATCTAACAGGGTCTAACAGAGTTAACACAAAGATCGTGAATACTCTTATTGTCTGCAACACGTCGCGATTATATTGAAAGATTCGAGGATTGAGAGTATTAATTGGTTTACAGGGGAGGTTTTCAACAGGTTTAACAAGAATGGGCATTAAACTGATGGGACGGTAGGAATTCCAAGACGGTGTGGCTTAGTGAGTTTAGGGATTGGGTGAACAGTGGAAAAATTCCATGGCTCCTGGAAATGAGTGGTGCCGAGAATTTAAATACTAAAACAGTACAGATATCAAAACGTGCTTACAATAATTCGGATAATCTCGTATGTACTGCTCAGAAACATTAAACATTAAATTAATGTTATGTTACATTTCCGAAGATAAACTAATTTCCAGATCTCCAGCTATGGGTAGAATATAATTCAAAGTTTGTGGTACAAGACCTCCTTCCCATCTCATCAACCAGATCAGATTTTTTTGTCGATGTTCTAACAGCCTATTTCCACTGTGTTTTTAAATTATGGAAATCGGGATATTTTTGTGTGCAAAATGTTTTGTGTCATTGATTTTTCGTGATAACTCGGAATACATGTCCTAAAATCTAATTTAAAAAATGACCGGCGGGTCAAACTGGCGGAAAATAATTTGAGCTACAGCGGACAAATTTTTCTCTCCGAGTTTTCCCGACCAACAATCGCCAAGGGGGTTTCACCAAGAAAAACCTGGATGGAATAGGTCCAAATATTTAATTATAGCTAATAGCAATAACTAAAAGTTTAGGTTAGTTCTGACCGAACGCATGTATAGCTTTTTCTCTCAAATTAAACCATTTTATCCGCATTTGCACAAAATTAACGTCAGTTATATAAAATTAACCATTTAAAACTTAAAATTAACTTTTAAGTTAAACTAACCCTTTTTAAATTCAAATTTTACCGTTTAAATTAACACTTTATTTAAAAATTGAAATACAATTTCATTTTTCAGTAAAAGTTTTAACCATTCATTTTGGTAAGTAGCATTTTTATACCTTCAAATTAACCCTTTTTGATTTCGAATTACCCCTTTTTAGTGTTAAATTAACCCTTAACTTCATAAAATTGACCTTTTTTATTACAAATAAACTGATGTTCCTTTCAATTAACGCTTTTTTAAAGCATTAAGAAACTCAGGTAATTGTATGGAATATAAGCTTGCAAAGTTAAATTCCTGTAGATTTGTTTAAATTAAAAATTACAGCTTAGCAGCAGGAGTGCCACCGAGATCCATCTTGGGATCGTGTCTTTTCACACTCTTCCTGAACGCTTTGCCAAAAATTAAAACATATCAATCAGCACTATTGCTGTGCTAACTTCCTCCTGAAGAACAATTGCTATCGTAAATAGACTGAACAGTGAAATTTAAAAAAAATCGTTTTTGTCAAAAACATGTTTGTGTTCACATAGAGGCGTTAGAAGAGAAAAAATTAACATAAGTGGAACTGACATCCCATGGTCCGAAAAGGTCTTGAGTTAACTCTGGACAGAAGACACGTTTCGGCCCTCACATAACGAACAGGATTGTCAAAGCTAAACTTGCTATAATAGTTTTGTTCCCAGTACTGTCCAAACTAGCATGGATGTCAGTATGCAACAAGGGCCTTATTTATAATGTGGTTGTCAAATGCTATTATCTCGCAGTCGTACCAGGCTAGAGCAACTCCGTAAAGAGACCAAAATATCTTGGATCCACGACAAGGTGAAAACCCACATCAAAGAAATTTATTTTAAGCTCGCCTCAAGCAAAAATCCCCTCTGCAGATCTTCATAGGAAAGGACACCCTGATTCAATGGAAGCATAAACGGATAAAAGCGATTCTGTGAAAAATAATTTATATATACAACTTCTTTAAATTCACTAATTTCGTGGTCCGCTTGACCAATTAAACATTACAATTAATTAAGGCTTTTAGTTGAGATGANTGGGCTGGATTGAGGGGTGCCTCCCCGGACTCTGAGGTCAAGGAATCTCCAGCGAGCTTAGAGGAGATGTGGATGGTGACTAGACACCGACCCCTCCTCGATAAAGTCCTGCGCGCAATATTAAGACTAAAAGCATCAGTTGCGAGAGATCTGTGGGGTTCCGTTCTTTCTAGGCCTGGGGCTGCCACTGCGCCGGGGTCTGCGGGGGCCTCGCTGTGAGGGGGCCGGGCTGCGCCGTTAACTTGCACAGACTCAAGGCTTAATGACCAATAAGGTTTCAGCCTTTAAATTATTAAAAAAAAAAATCTACCACTAATCATCAAATTGAAGTGTTTTAGAATAATGAAAGGTTTTGACATTTAAGCTAATTGCAGGCAAATGCTCATTTTTCATTTTAATTTGTTATATCATAGAACTCTGTTTTATTGATTCGACAGTCCAAAAGCAAGAGGGACGTTTTTATTAATGACATCTAAATAAAATTAGCATTATATGAACAAAAAAAACAATAGATTAGCTTTTTTAAACAACATAATGGATGTATTTATCGAGAAGAGGAGACAATCCTTGGTTTTGTAAACAATTGAGGTCAATTCTATTATGCTGTATAATTGAGAGAGTAGGGTACGTTTCACGGTTGGCTGCAACAGTAACAAGGGTTGCCTATTACCATGACTTTTTTTTAAATAGATTTATTGGAAAAGGTTTTTTACTGCAAAGAAACCTGAGTACAAAATACAAAATTGTTTAAATTTTTAAATCCATTACCGCCTTTAAAATTATTTTATTAAAATACATATTTCATAAATTGTAATGTACAATGCACATTTCTTTTTTACTGTGTTTTCAGTGTGTTAATAAAACTCTGTGAACAATTATTATATGTAATAATCCTACTTATTTAATTATTTACAATTTATCATACCTTTAATTTTTGTTGTTTTTCTTGAGCTGTAATCTTATTTCGTCTATTATAAAAATTCGCATTGTATTGTTTTTTAAAAGTTATTTTTGGAGGAAGTATCTATAGTAAGCTAGCTATACTTTGGTCAAAATGTGGTGAACTATCGAATTGCCCGTCGAAATTCATAATTTGTTCATCAATTAGCATTTGTTTGGGGACCTCGGAAGATAAGTGGCCAGCGTGGTAGTAAGACGACTCGTAGACCCCAGGTTCAATTCCTACCGTCGCCCTCGGTATTTTCCCGCACTCCTTCCCCCAAAAATACAATTTAGCTCATTTTCTGGCTAATGCTAAGAAATAAAGTCATAACAAAAGTCCTCAGCACTCGTCGAAACACTTTTCTTCTTGTAAACATTAAATTTTCTTAAATCTGTTACTGTTCTATGAGAACATTCGACATATTTATGCACTTTGTGTGTCTACCCCTCATTTTCAATACTTTTTCTTGATCTTAATGGAGGTAATTGTGAATTTTAAATGTTTTACATCTACGGTCAATTTGTTTATTTTATTAAATAAGTGGCCAACATCTTAATTTTTGTCTAGTAGAGACCACATATACCTAGTTTTGTTCATCTAAATAATTATAAATGGTTCATTGCAATCATTCTTTCTTAAGGTGTTTCAATCCATCATCATTGCCCATCTGACTGTATACTTTCGAAATATACTCACTTTTGTGCAAAATCGTTTCCTCTCAGGTCATTCTACAATTACAAATATGTTAACGTTTCAGCACTACATTTTACGACCGACCTTTCGATAAAGGGCTTCAAGTTGACTACACCTACCTTAGGCCTTTGACTCAGAATCATGCTCTCTTATTGGCAAACTTTGAATCTTAAGGTGTTCAAGAAGAAGAAATTTTGGTCACTTCGGGAGTTACGCAAGGATCTCATTTAGTACTAATTCTTCTGAATATTTTTATTAATTCAATTAATTAAGGTTTTTAGTTGAGATAAAAAAGTCAGTGGCACTTTTTTCGGAGCGGGATTCGAACCCACGACCTTCGGCTTGAAACGCCGCTACTCTACCTCTTGAGCTATCGTGAGGATAACTTAGATCCACTCGGACACTAACTACTACAAACACACTAAACGTACAGACGACACAAAAAGACACAAATTAAAATATGAACTTTGGTGTTCACATCTCTTTCATAAAAATATTTAGGATTCATATCCGACATACGTATGGTTTCACCAATCCGACATCCATTATTAATTTCTACAAGTCACACACTCACACACCCACACATTAATGGTTGTAACTTTTTTTAAATTTGTACACAAACAAGGTTACATTGTACCTCACAACACTCATTCCGTGCTTACTGATACTGATTACTTTTTGATAAACAATACTCATACAACGGATCGTTGTTCCGTATATAAAATAAAATCAAATGTCAACTTTTGATTTTTTCGATGGTTATCAATCCACTGGCTCCCTTTTTCTAATTGTGCGGTCAAATTAAAAATTTTTGCACCGTCTAGAAACCACAACGCAATGTTTGATTCATTAATTGTCAATGGTTGATTTTCTTCATCTACAATCAAACCAGATTTTTACGGTCACTATGTAGCCTGGGAGCCGATGGAGTCCTCGACATTCCGCCATTGGCCCTCGCACTTACTCATTCACACAAACACACGACTAATATACACAAACAAACAACTATAAATACAAATTACAATTAATTAAGGTTTTTAGTTGAGATAAAAAGTAATGGCACGAGCGGGATTCGAACCCACGATCTTCGGCTTGACACGCCGCTGTTCTACCACTTGAGCTATCGTGACCTCGATCCACTCGGATACCAACTTCCCATATCAACCGCACCTTTTGAATTTTCCCTCCTTTTTGCCATTTTTCAGCTTGACTTTTTTATCTCGACTAAAAACCTTAATTAATTGTAATATATTAATTGGTCAAGCGGACCACGAAATTAGTGAATAAATACAAATGTACAATTAAATAAGTAAATACGCACTGTAGAACTACACATTTATGTAAGGTATTTGCAATATATACAAATGGGGAAACAGCCCCAGTTTCCCTTAGAAATCGGAACAGGGGATCCAACAACGCACTGTCGTGCCCAAGGACTGTCTTTACGTCGGTTATCATGCTTACTCGCTCCCTGTAAGGGGCCAAGGCCAATCACGACCAAGTGAATCACGCTTTCTCTACAAGCGGGACACCTGTGCAGGGTTTCCCAAAAAGCAGGTGTCCGTGTGTCAATCGAGTATGGCCTATCCTCAAACGGGTAAACCCGATCCCTTCCTTCCGTTTCAGATCCTCGGCTGGCCATCTCTCAGTCGTGCTCTTGACAAGCAAGAGCTTCTCGGACGATCCGGCCCGTCGACGCCGCCAACGTTCTTTTATTGCGTTCTTCACTGCTCATTCAGTGTCACAGGATCGGACCGCGGTGGTTCTTTCTGGAAGGCAAGAAGTTCCAGCTTTCACCTTTTGGATTTTTTTCCAATTCGTTATTCCCATTGATCAAGTGATGAGTGATAAATTCTATTCTATTTCGTAAACAAGTGGTAGAAGGTCCAAAGTCAGGTCAAAAAAGGGTTGACGAAATATTGAACGTTTAAAATATTATGTCAATTAAATTGTCCAGTTTAAATGAGTGCGATTAGCGCAGTTTGCGTAAATGTCTCATCATTTATTCTATTGTTCCAGGTGAACCAAATACAGAAGCGCGATGTCTGGAATCTATGCCGCTTAGCAATACGATTAACATACTCTCAGTTTGAAACTTTGGAACTACACGTGCCAGTGTTACAGAGAGCACCTTCGCTCTCTCTCGAGTTGTACACGGTTGATTATTTTCGATTAAAGCTTTAAATTGGCCGCCGCCGGCCTTTTCGGGGTTTTGTTCCTTCTTGAAAAAGAAATCACCTTCTCTAAACTTGGCAAACCACCTCAGGCACGCCTTTCTCGTTAATAGTATTTTCATCGTATAACGCATTGAGTTTCCTGCGAGACTGACTGAAGTATTTGTTTATAAAACGGCATTGACAACAGTCTTACTGTAAAAATTGAATAATACTGCAGTGATAGCTTTCACACGTCAATATAATAAAGAATGTGTGGTGTTTAGTGACCGTTTCTCAATGATTATTCGGAGATCGTGAGATGCGGTCTGGTGAGACGTAGGTTTTAGAAAAACATTTTCTTTATCGTACCAACGTTTCGATCTTTATTGAGATCATCTTCTTCAGGGACAGGGATGTATAAACATTGTTTAAATTTGACAAAAACATGTGGAATGAATGTGAAAAAAATGAATTTATACAACGCTCAAAAATTTTAGATTAAAAAATAATGAATGTATACAATGCTAGAAGATTTTAGATAAAAGAATGAAATTATACAGTGCTAGAAAATTTTAGATTCAATCAAAGTATTTGTACTCACTCAAAGTGTTTGTTTTCCGCGTAGATGTCATTCTTGTATGTCGTGTTGAGAGTGTCAGTGAGATATTGATTTTATATCTTTATATACGTTGGATTTTGAAGGGGTGGGGAATGAAGTCTGGATTAAAAAGACATTTTTATATGCGGAGTCGGCTCCTTTCAGGTGAAAGGAGCCGAGAGAGCCGACAATAGGAAAAATGGGGAATGGTTAAGCCTGATTATCTTTTAAGGATTATATAGACGATATAGACGGGGATAATTACCGCCCCTTCAAAATCCAAAGAATATAAACATATAATGTCAATATCTCACTGGCACTCTCAACACGACATACAAGAATGACATCTACGCGGAAAACAAACACTTTGAGTGAGTACAAATACTTTGATTGAATCTAAAATTTGTGTAAATCCAATTTTGTCCACATTCTATTTGTCTTTGTAAAATTTAAACCATGTTTATAAATCTCAGGCCCTGATTATGATCTCAATAAAGATTGAAACTTTAAATTCACTAATTTCGTGGTCCGCTTGACCAATTAAATCACTACAATTAATTAAGGTTTTTAATTGAGATGAAAAAAAGTTAATGGCACGAGCGGGATTCGAACCCACGATATTCGGCTAGATACGCCGTTGTTCTACCACTTGAGCTATCGTGACCTCGATCCACTCGGACATCAACTTCCCATCTCAACCCCACCTTATGAGTTTTCCCTCCAGCCGAAGATCGTGGGTTCGAATCCCGCTCGTGCCATTAACTTTTTTTCATCTCAACTAAAAACCTTAATTAATTGTAAAAGATCGAAACGTTGGCACGATAAGAAAGTGTTTTTCTAAAACCTACGTCACACCAGCCCGCATCCCACGATCTCCAAATAATCATTAACTAATTAACTAACGGTCACTAAACACCACACATAATAAAGAATATTAATAAAAATATTCAGATAAGAAAATATAGCTTTTTTCTGTTACAATAACCATCTTTCACATCTGATTAAGAATAGGCCATTGGAGGATGATACACGGACACTTACATTTAGGTCAAAGCCCGCGTACGTATCCGGCATGTAGAGAAAGGTTGCTGGATGCCTCCACCACTTAACTGACGGATGCCATTCCTTGGATCCCTGAAGAGAGCGCGTAGTAATAACATATGAGAATCATAATTGAGTACGGTAGGTAGTATCTGGGTCCCGTGTTCTGATTCTTGTAGAAAACAGGGTGTTTTATTGAATTTGGTATAGTAATGATAGCTTTATATCCCTAGCGCATGTTGAGAGTGAATATATTTATTTGCGTGATTGCGCAATGTGAATGGGCCGATGGTGGAGTTTAGAAGGTAGGAAGAAGCTAGAAATGCCACCCGAAATGAGCATTGCGGTCGAGCACAGCGGCGAGTAAATGAGTCCCCTGTTCCGATTCTAGGAAGAAACAGGATTGTTTTCCTGTTTATAGTACTTTATAGATATCTCGTGTTTTTTGCGTATATTAAGACTCAATGTATTTATTACCGTGAATGTGAAAGTAAGAAGTCCATTGGCGGAATAGTGAGTAATCACCGACCTTCAATCTTAGATATCTAACATGAGTGATGATGTGGAGGAATATCTAGTGTTCCACGACGCTCACTGAGTGAATAGCACGTAAATAAGAAAGAAGAGAAAATAAGAGTGAGGGAAATGTGAATGGGTTTGGATTTAGGAACTGAATGCGTAGGAGGATGAAATGACCTAGCCCCTGGAGCCCAACCTCGGCGACTAACCAAGGTCTGACCCCGGACTGCCAGCACCCGCGGTGGGTGACTCTCGAGGCCCGCCAATAATTCATTGTAAATTATAAAACCTGAAATTACCAGTAGACTGCGAAAATTGATAGGCTCAACTCTGTACACGTATGTAGATGTATAATCGTGGTGTGTACTGCGCCCTTTAAGAGCTATTGTATCCCCCGTTCTCTGCCTAAAGCACACCGGTGAGTCCTATTTCATCAAGGAACTTGATTCATAGGCCGGTTAAAATGGTTGAATCTCTTCTATGGTCACATTGTACATCACAAAGCAGTTTATCCTGCGGATAAGTATAGCACCGAAGTTTGTTAGTAGGTGTGTTGGCCGTCTCCTCTGCCTCTTTGCAGAATCTGCATGTGCCTTCTTGGATTATTCCAATCTTCTTTAAATGTCCTGTTAAGAATCCTATTAGAATTCGCAGTTTGTTCCTGCTTCCACATATTCTGTAATTTCTTTTCTTCCGAAATATGTTAGGAGATTCTTGGTTAGTAATGTTAGTAATGTTAGTAATGAGTGATCCATTCATTTTCTTTTTGTCCTTCTGTCTGAGATACTCATTGATAGTTAGGTTCCTATGCCACAGAAGGGTCTGTACACGCATACAGGGTGTTAAAGGGTTAAATGTCAATGCTGCCAGGATTGATTCACCAAATAAAACGTAGTTCAACGTCACCAGAAGGAAGTTTCTGTCTTGACCCTTTCCTGAAAATTTAAAATTTTTGTGATTTTAGTCTAAAGTTTAATTTTCTTAGATAAATCGTAATTTCTCAACTTTTTCGACGTTTTAGGCACGAATCTTTCAACGGATATCATTTAACAGAAATATCTTGTGGAAAATTTAACGTAATTTGCGAAATAAAGGTAAGATTTGTATTTTAAGAAAGCTAAAGTCAAGAAATTACGATTTTATGTAAAAATGGCACTGAACTTCATTTTATTAAGTTAATCTACCATTGCAGTATTGACATTTAATCCTGTAACACTGAATAAGCGGGCCTGATTATCTGGAACGATCAAACTGTCAAAATAGCTCACATTTTTCATATCAGTTTGTACAAGTAGGTAAGGCGTAAATAAAAATAAATAGGAGTAACAGTCGAAGATAACTGGTCAAGATTTGGTCAAAAGTTCATTTTGGCAAGGTTCAGGAGCATAATTACAATAAGCATTAAGTTAACTAACAACCAGCTTTCGTTCCATTTATAATTGACAAACATTGCCGGGCCGACGAGCATAATTCTGCCCTGAGCCCTTTATAGTATTTGAACAATTGATAACAAGTTTGGAACAGCTTAAATATTGACAGCTTCGAAACATTACGTTCAAAGGCTATTAGATAAGATGTTGATGGTGAAATCCTTTGAGGCGGACATATTTCCCTCTTCTATCAAAAGGATAACGAGTGACGTGAAACGTTGGTGATTTTCACTGCCTCGGGGCGGTTTTTCGCCGCCCCTCATGCACACGCTGTTATCTGACTGTTTGTGCCCAATCGAGAGGAGAAAAATTTACCCAGAGTGGTATACAATCGTGGATATATCGCTATAGAACGAGGTGCGACCAGGTTTTTTGTAAGTATTGAAGACAATTTATACCATTAAAGGTTTAATAATTAAGAATTAATTGATATATTCACCAGTCACGGATTTCTTCAGAAAACAGTAAAAATTAAAAAAGGTACAAAAAATATAATAAAAATTATCTATAAACCTGTAATGAACCATGAAGTTATATTCATTATATTACATTAATAATTATTCAGAAATCGTGAGATGCGGTCTGATGTGATGTACGTTTCAGAAAAACATTTTCTTTATCGTGCCAACGTTTCGATTTTTACTGAGATCATCTTCAGGGCCTGGGATTTGTAAACATTGTTTAAATTTTACAAATACATGTAGAATGTGAAAAAATGATTTTATACAATGATAGAAAATTTTAGATTGAAAAAATATACAATGATAGAAAATTTTTATATTAAAAAAAATGAATTTATTCAATGCTAGAAAATTGTCGATATTGAATTTGAATTGATAACAATCAAATTCAATATCGATAACATACATATATCATCATCACATCACACAAAACATATAATTCAACATATAAAACAATCATCACATTCCACACATCCAACATTTTTACATAGTCTAGTTCTTCGACAATTTGGCTTTCATTTCCCTAATTATCCCTGTCTATACAATCCTGAAAAGATAATCAGGCCGAACCATTACCCACATTTTTCCCACTGTCGTCTTCTTTTCCCTCAAAGAAGCCGACTCCTCATACAAAAATGTCTTTCTAACCCGACTTCCTTCCCCACCCCTTCAAAATTCAACGTTTGTAGATATAAAACATAAATATGTCATTGGCACTCTCAACACGACAGACAATAATGACACATATGTGTTATGTCTATATGTTTTGTCGGAGTGCGTGTATTTATTAGCGTGAATGCCGAGGGGTGAGGGTGAACGTCATCATCGCCCCTCGAACTTTGAGAGCGTATGAGTGTGTGTTCGGGTTCGATGGCGTATATTTCTAAAAGTACTCCATCGACCCCAATCTAGATTATTTTAAGTATAGGTCGGTGGAGGAATATCAAGTACTCCACCGTCCAATGAGTGTACTGTATGAATGTATTTATTTGTATGAATTTAGTTTGAAAGAGTAAATAGAATATAGACTTAGTTGGGGGCTGAAATGACCTAGATGTCGGAAGCCCCAGTAAAAAAATAAATAATAATAATAATGACCCATCTAAAGAGAAAACAAATGCTTTGAATGAGTACAAATACTTTGATTGAATCTAAAATCTTCTAACGTTGTATAAATTCAATTTTTTTTAATCTAAAATTTTCTAGCGTAGTATAAATTCATTTTTTCTCATCCTACATGGATTTTTCAAATTTAAACAATGTTTATACATCCCTGTCCCTGAAGAAGATGATCTCAATAAACATCGAAACGTTGGTACGATAAAGAAAATGTTTTTCTAAAACCTAAGTCACACCAGACCGCATCTCACGATCTCTGAATAATCATTCTTTCCGATTCTTCATCTGCGGTCAACTAGAAAACTGTTGATGTCGAAATATTCAGTTTTTGGGATTCATTCAGCAGAAAAAACCAGTACCGTTTTCATAATCTAAAAAAAACATAAATTATACTAAACCTTAAACAATAAAACAAATAAGGAGCATCTTAACTACCACATCCTTTTGGAATCGTCAAAATAATATAATCAATTTTCGTCAGCAGCTTCTAATAAAAACATTAAAAACAAGAAATAACATAGTTTATGAAATTACAATGTTAAACCATGCAACAATGTAAACAAACCGAATCGACCGACTTTTAATAAAACAAATTACCGACTGCGCTCGGAAATACTATAGCACAAAGGGGACTAACACAAAGACCAAAGGCCAAATCACGTCATACTCTCCTCCCGGTCGATTCTTTCTCTGCAAAACAAGGGCGATTGCGATAGACAACATTCAAGGAAGATGGAGAAACGGCGATACGTTTCTAAGCGAAACACAACAGTAGGTTAGACAATGGCCAAGGATGGTCATGGACGAGAAGTAATGCCATCACATTTGCTAAAGGCTGTAGGTGTACTTTTTAAGTACGGTCGATTTTGTTTTTGCGTACAACGGGTGAAAATTGTATTTCGCCGAATAGATTTTGGTTAGTTCTGTAACTCTCTCCTGTTCATTTATTGCGTATTGACCAAATTTCACATTAATTCGTCGTTTGCGGTCAGCCGGGTCTGCCTATTCTCCCTGTGATGTCAGATCGATGCATCTAGCATGCTTCATATGTGTATTTCTCCGTATTTCTACCTGTTGGTTCTTCACGACTGGTAAAAGTCAGAATTAAAATGGAAAAAGGTGGCTCAATAAATACATAAAAAAGAATATATGCGTACCAAAAATACCATCGTTCTACGGACATAAACTAAAATCCTGACAAAAAAACTAGAAGATTTCCGTTGAAACGACCGTCGAACATGCAATTCTTGTATTATCGTAAATGAAAATCTCATTAACGAACGATTAAATTGTTGTTTCTTCACATTTCAATCCCATCTTCCATTAACTGGTGAGCATGACGAGTCAACAAGAATATTTGGTTTGCCGTGTGTGCTTTCGGGATAAACGCCATGGGATATTGCTATCATGGAGGCAGTGGAGCCGGATAGGGTGGGAGGAGATGAAACAATAGGAAAGCATGGGGCTAAGTACTATCCGATGAGTGCGGGCACGTCAGGCAAACTGTTACATCCCTGCGAACAATCAGAAAACGGGATAATGACTATATAATAATAAGACCTAGTCCCGAAGCCGGTCGGCAGTTGAATAAATACTTCCGTTTAAATACGTACAGCTTGGACGGGTGTCAATTAGCTGTTCGGGGTATTTAACTTACGTTAATTAACTCAAGCTGACAGATCGACAACATGCCTATCATTATGGGGAAATAATAATAATTTAATCATGAAACATCGTTCCTCGACGAGATGTTAAGTCGTCAAAATAACTTTTCGTCATACAAAAGTTTTTACTTAACCTATATCGACAGTGTGCTATATTTTCATCTTCACAATAACAATAAGTTTTTTTTTTAACAGACAAGTTTGTCCTCAAATAAGCGAAAATTAATTTGTTGAAGTCGTGAAGAGCGGTCAAGAATGAGGTATTTTAGGAAAAAGCTGTTTTATTTTTTTGACGTCGTTTCGACCTTTACTCCGGTCATATCAGGGCCTGGGAAAATTTCAAAAGATATTTTGAATGGAAAAAATACAATTTAAGTTGTAAATATAAATTTAGACTCAAGTGTTTCTTCCTTAAATTATTAACCTCCTAACAAATTTCATGTTTAAAATTATATGTTGTTTATATTAGCATAACTCTTATGTCCTAATGTATGATAAAGTTTTCTAATATATATGTATATAAATTTTGAACCAAGTATTTCATACTCACATAAAGTGTGGTGCTATTCTTGTGGTGTCATATTGGTTTTGTGTGAAATAGTTGTGAAAAATGAATTTATATTTACACCTTAAATAGTATTTTTTTTCCAATCAACGTATGTTTTGTAATTTACCCAGGGCCTGAAGATGACCCGAATATAGGTCGAAACGTCGGCAAAAAATTAAGAATGGTGTTTTTCTAAACTACCTCATTCTTGACCGCTCCTCTCGACTTCAACAAACTATGAAACGACAGGCCACGAAGAAACACATTTCTACCCGAGAGTAATAACGGAAAATTGTTATTTCTGGTTTTAAACCAACTTTTTACGGTTTTAAATCCGGTTAGTTCCACTATTTTTATAATTAATTGATTTGTATACAATCCTCTCTGGAACTAATAATATAGAAAACTTTGATTTTGCTTTCATTGAATTTCAATATTATAAACGGCCAGAGGATGAAAATTATAAATCAGTCTAAAATAGTATCATTTATTCCTGCAGTGCAACAAAGGTCACGCTTAACAAGGCACGGTCTGCTATAAATGTCGCTATACAATTCAAATAAGCGAGATATTTTTCTCCCCTTCCCTCCGAAAATAAATAACGACAATTATTTTCTTTTTTACTATTGAAACTTGCTATGTCAAGTTTGAGCAGTAAAACTCGTTATCGTTCTACCAGTCGGAAAATTTGCCGCCTGCAGGCGTATCTGCACAAAAATCCGGCTCTCCGTCTTATTTTTATAAACAAGTTATATCAGACATTGCATCATACGGATGACATGTTTTTCAGCAAAGTTCATGTCTAAAAAATATAACGGTGTGATGAACGCATGATTTTTTTAAACAAGAGTGGGACACAATACATAAATCCATATATTTCATTATTATCGAATTTAATAAATTAATTATACAATTATAACTGTACACTAGATATAATTTGACAGTGTTACGCTAAATTTTGCAGCGTTTCCGGTCTGATGTACATCGCCGAATCAACGATGCGAACCGTCTGATGGAAGGTGAGCATCCTGTCGATCTGACATTTCAAGTGTAAATTATTCTCGTAATTCTAGTCTGAATTTAACACATTAATGTATTATAATTCAACGTGAACGATTGGACTCGTTAACATGATTACACTTACATTTTCCGTTGGGTACGTGTTTCTACTTGAAATGTAATTCGCGTTTCATTCCATCGATCTGTGTTATATTTTAATCATATGGTTATGAACACACTAAACATTTAAAAGTAATTTTTTCACAGAAAATATCAATGCTCGATAGATTCAGTTAAGAGTAAACAGACACTGTGCGTGTTTTTTTTTTGTTTTTTTTTTATTGGCCTTATGAACTTGCATATTAGCCATAGTACGAATTCTTGTGTGTTCAAATTGGGGGTTATCGGGACAAAAGGGCCAGAGGCGACGGTGGGAATCGAACCCACTACCGCGGCGTGAGAGTCTCTCATGCTAACCACTCGGCTACCGCGGTCCCCCACTGTGCGTGTTTAAATATAAAACGGTGTATAAAAAAATTAACCTAGAAGACATTTTAAGTTTTATTTGATTAAATCCTAGGTTATGATATTTCGGAAATATGGCAGGTTGAAGATTAATGAGAAATGAATGTTTGTAGGGATAACAATTGATATGGTCAATAATGTTACCTAGGGGTTTTACTGACGGCCAAACATATCTTTCAGTGGACATTGGGCAAAAAAAAGCCGCAGTTAACAACAGTAATATGGCCGGAGATCATAGCAAAACCAAAAAGTCTACTGGGAAATATCTTCCAAGATGAATACTTTGTAATGCAAATAAAGTCAGGATTTAAATGTTACATTGAAATCGTAAGGGTAGTGTTGTTTTTTCTGCAATAACTGTTTTTTTCCTTCCTTCTATGTTTAAATCAATTAATTAATTTTTATGTAAAGTATTGGTTGAAATGAAAAAGCTAGTGTCACGAGCGGGATTCGAACCCACGACCTTCGGCTAAATACGCCGCTGCTCTACCACTTCAGCTATCGTGACTTTGATCCACTCGGACACTAACTTCCCATCTCAACCTACCTTTCGAATTTTCCCTCTTTTTTTGTCATTTTTCAAATCTCGTGTAATCAGGATTCGATTCTCGGCGACAGTGGATTGAAGTCACGCCCATGGAGGGCTTTAGTGAAGATATACTTCATTTAACTTATTAAATTCATTTCATTTCGTGGTCCGATTGGCCAAATAACATCTGTCAATTAAATAATCTTTATGTAAGGTATTGGTTGATACAAAAATGTGGGTTGAGATCGGAAGTTAGTGTCCGAGTGGATCGAAGTTACGACAGCTCAAGTGGTAGAGCAGCGGCGTACTTAGCCGAAGGTCGTGGGTTCGAATCCCGCTCGTGACGCTGCCTTTTTATCTCAACCAATCTTACATAAAGATTAATTAATTATTTTAGTATGTGTACCGCCGAAGAATTATCAAAGCCCGCGCAGGTGTCCCTTATGCAGAGAAAGGTTGCTCGATGTGTCCCACATACTGGAAACATGCCATGCCTTGGCTCCCNAAGTACGTCGTACCTTTCGAATTTTCCCTCTTTTTTTGCCATTTATCAAATCTCGTGTAATCAGGATTCGATTCTCGGTAGTAGATTGAAGTCACGCCCATGGAGGGCTTTAGTGAAGATATATTTCGTTTTACTTATTAAATCGATTATATTTCGTGGTCCGATATACCAAATAACTTCTATCAATTAACTAATCTTTTTTTCATGTATTGGTTGAAATGAAAAAGTTAGTGTCACGAGCTGGATTCGATTGAAAAAAGGAGGGAAAATTCGAAAGGAGGGTTGAGATGGGGAGTTGGTGTCCGAGTGGATGGAAGTCACGATAGCCCAAGTAGTTAGAGCAGCAGCGTATTGAACGGTCGTGGGTTCGAATCCCGCTCGAGACACTGACTTTTTTATCTCCACCAATACTTTACATAAAGATTAATTAATTAAAAGATGTTATTTGGTCAATTAGACCACGAATCCTAATCGATAATATGTTAATCAAGTCTTCCTCCTGTATTTCATATTTCAGCTATAGTTACGCAAAAATTCCATACATCGTTTTGTTGTTTATTCAATGCTGTGCTGTCAGTAAAAATGTGCACGCTGCGTATTAACCTTAATAAAAACGTTTTCTTGTTATACTTCTGATTTCTTGATTCTTATGGTCTTCAAACAGCCCAACTATTTTACATAAACAAAAAGTTCTCAAATATACAGGAATTTAACTTTACATGCTTAATTTCATACCATCGTCAAAGTTAAAAGGATTAATTTACAAATAAAAGGCTAATTTGAAGTTAAAAGGATTAATTTAAAAATAAAAAATACCAATTTAAGTTAAAAAGGGTAATTTGAGGGAAAAAGCTATATATACAATGTACAATACATTTACATCTCTAAACAATATATTTTCATATTGTTTGCTATTTTTGTGTAGCAAAAATAAAATAAAAAGTAAAATTGGATAAAATGTTTGTAACTAAAACTTTTATCTGTTTTATTTAGGCTTTTTAGGGAATGCCGTATCGGTTGGACTTGAGAGAAAATTGTCGTATTCGAGATCTCTACAATCCGTTGTAGGAGCATAAACTTGAATCAGCGACAAAGTCCTTTCCTTTCCCGGCCTAACAGCAGGACTTCTATTCTAACCGAAACTCCTTCGAATTCAAGAATTTACTTTAAGGCTCGGTCTGATCGAAAAACCCACTACTCTGTGATCCCTAGTCGTTCATGCACGAGTGAATGTCAATACTGACTTTCTACGCATTATTTTTTTACCTAGTTTAATTTCTGATATGCTTAAAATACCTTAAGCAAAAGATTTTCCATTAAAATTAGTCAATATTAAGTTATTCCTACGGTTTCGCCCAAGATCGTGAGTGTTTTGTTTTTAAAATAATTTGCGAGGGGACCGCGGTAGCCGAGAGGTTAGCATGAGAGACTCTCACGCCGCGGTCGTGGGTTCGATTCCCACCGTCGCCTCTGGCCCTTTTTTCACGATAACCCCCCCCCATTTGAACACATATATAAGAATTCGTCACCATGGCTAATATGCATAGATCATAAGGCCAAAAAAAAAAAAATAATAATTTGCGGCCGCAAAAGGTATTTGTATCATCAAAGGAAGGTTTTGAGATTGACAGAAGAGAATCGTGTGATAAATCGGTATTTCTTCCCGGTAACGTTTGGGGCCGATGGGTCGTAATTTTTATTTCCGCAATCGATCCCAATTTGTTAAAACGGCCAAGGGGAGCGACGGGGTTGGTTCATAATTTTCCTCAATCGCCCCTCATGGCATATGAAATAACAATATATAAAACAAAAATTACACGAACATTAAACGTGATATATTAAACTTTAATTTTGCGCACTCAGAAAGCACCAGTTCAAATTAAAATATGCGACAATACAACTTGTAACATCTTATCCAGTAAGTTTACAATGAAAATTTTTTAAGAATAATTATTCTTGTAAGAAGAAGTGTCTCTGGGGCGATATGAGAAACTTCCAACCTAGCATAGCTTATTACATAAATACTTATTTTCTTTCATAAATACTCAATTAGCCCTTCTTAGACGTTGAGTGAATATTGTAAGGGTCATCTCAATACAAAAGACTTGAAGTATTAGGCAGATTGCTCCTAGTACTACAGTAAATCATTTTTAGAAATTTCCTGAGATCTACGGGGTGATTAATTTTTTTCAGAAAATTTTTGAATGTTCATTGGAGTAGGTGGCAATATTGTTAACTCGTACCACACTTTATGCCCTGAAGATGACCCGAATGAAGGTCGACACGTCGGCAAAAAAATGAAAATGGTGTTCCCACTCTTGACCGCTCCACACGAATTCAACAATTATTAAAAAAAACCGGTCACTAAAAAAACACATTCCCGAGAAGAACACCATAACCAACATGGGTTGTTACGAACATATCGCTATCAAACATGGACATCAAGCCACTCACACACTCAAAAACATAGCAAGAAACCAGAAGAAACTAGCAGCTGCTACAAATCAACGGATTTTCTTACAGAAATGCAGACAAAACAAGGTATTTATTTCCTACACACATAAAAAATAACTTTAATTTCACAAATGTCGCATTAGCACTACCTATATCAAAATAATAATAATACTAATACTAATAATACTAATACTAATACTACTACTAATAATAATAATAATACCAAATGGACTATAAAACGTGTAACAAACAAGAATTTCCGCTCCGGGAAAAAACTGAAGTTTTGAGGTATATTGGTTTAATAAGTGTATGACAGTGGTGTGTTGTGGAAGCTAGGACGTCCCTTTGTCAGCCCAGCGTTTTTTGAAGTGTTTTTTGGTGAGGTGAGTTCAACTGGATAAGTTTTTTGACGATTAGACAAGTCTGCTGGGTGCTAGTTTGTAGCTCGCATTCCCTATTGGGAAGTGTTGGGAAGTGTGGGGCCTGAATCTTTCTAGAAACCTGGTTTCAGTGTTGGGCAAGATTTATTTATTTAGTTTTTCTCTTTTTATTTAAACGCCATCTGTTTTTCAATTTTTCAAAATTTCCCAAAATCATTTCAAAGGCCCTCTCGGCCCAGTGGGCCGAGAAGGTTTTCGAAATCGATTACCTCCTCTAAATAGGACTCCCTCTCCTGTTGTTTGTACGTCTGGGGCAAGACATTTTATCATTTGTCGATTGGATAGGAAAGATAATGGCGGCCTTCACTCACTATCGCCAATTAAGATATGTAGAGTAATAAATAGAGAAGTAGGGAAAGTAGTAAACGTCAAAAAAGGCCGTGACAGTTTAATTTATATTGAAGCGTTCAATGAGGAACAAGGGGATAAAATATTGAAAATTAAAAGTATAGAAAATATACCGGTAAAGGTCGAAAGAAATGTTAAATTGAACACCTCAAAAGGTGTAATTTCTTGCTGGGACTTGAAAGAGTGTCCCGATGAAGAACTTCTTGAAGAATTAAAAGGTTCTAATGTTACAAACCTTCATCGATTAAAAAGAAAAGATGGTAGGATATCTTTTTCATGGGTTGTAACTTTCAATACCCCGTGTCCTCCGAAAGAATTGCATGTTGCCTATATGAAGATAGCCGTAAGGCCATTTATTCCTGCTCCCCTTCGATGTTTTAAATGTCTAGATTTCGGACATACAATTTCTTCGTGTAAGAAGAAGGTCTTTATGTGTGGATGTGGGCTGGAAAGGCACGAAAAGGCTGTTCCTTGTCAGTCTCCAGTGTGCATGAATTGTCAAGGCCCACATAACACTTTGGCGCGTCATTGCCCAAAATATAAACATGAAACTGAAATTTTGGAGCTGAAAATGAAAAATAAAATAACGTTCAATCAAGCAAAGTCCCTAATAGGCTCTGGCCTTATTCAAAAAGGGATTACCTTTGCCGAAAAAGTAAAAATGGGCACGAAAGAAATAGGTTGTCAGACGGAGTCAGGGAACAACACACTGAACGTAATCAAAAATATGTAAAAGAGTCGAAACCAAAAATGGTAGAAACCATGGTCCAATGTTCCCTTATGGATCCCCCTGTCAATGTTTTTGTCCCCATCCTACCTCCCCCTTCCCTTTCACCACTCAACTCTCCTCTCCCTCATTCTGCTTCTCAATACCTATATCAAAAACATACAAAAAGTCAGTCATAAATTTAAAACAAACATTTTAAATATTAAAAATAAAACGCGTCGACAACACTAAAACACTAACAGACAATATCCATAGATAAAAACACATTGCTTCAACCATGCTACCAACTGACATCCTTAACAAATTTTACACATACCAACAAAATATAACGACAAGCTATTCAAAAAGCTATTTATCAAAAATCTCAAAATTTTAATCAATGTGTGGTGTTCAGTGACCGTTAGTTAATGATTATTCGGAGATAGTGAAATGCGGTTTGGTTTGACGTAGGTTTTAGTAAAACATTTTCTTTATCGTGACACCGTTTCGTGCTTTATTGAGATCATCTTCAGGGCTCAATAAAGATCGAAACGTGCGGTGTTTAGTGACCGTTAGCCAACGATTATTTGGGCACTCTCAACACGACACACAAGAATGACACATGTTGGGAAACAAGCCCTTTGAGCCCTGAAGATGATCTCAATAAAGATCGAAACGTTGGCACGATAAACAAAAGGTTTTTCTAAAACGTACGTCACACCAGACCGCATTTCCCGATCTTCGAATAATCATTTTAATCAATAAACAAGCAACAGAAACAAAAATAATTGGGTTCTAAACCTCACAAAAAACAATATTCCTCCTGATATTCACAATCTCTTATCACTAAGACCCAAATTTGCAATACCCCACGATAATTTCACACAATACCAATTTGACACCGCTAGAATCGCACCACACTTTATTCCCTGAAGATGGCCCGAATAAAGGTCGAAACGTCGGCAAAAATAGAATTAAAAGGGTGTTTTTCTAAACTATCTCATTCTTGACCGCTCGTCACGAATTCAACAAAATATTGTTAACAATAAAATATGTTGTTTATCAATTGTACAGCACCGAGGAAGATGAAATATTAGATAAGCTGAAAGCTTGGCAAACTTAACAAAATTTTGCTCATTGGACAAAATCCTTGATCTACATGTAGAATTTTTTTTAACGAGGTATTTCATCTAAGAGGTTATATGAACCCTTGGGGTGCCGTTGTTTTGGAAAAAAAACCCGTTTGTAAGTATCTCGGGTAAGTAATTAAGGGCCGCTGGATTCGGACCCTACAGTGCTGAGGCGTATCAACGCCTTAATCGTTGCTGCCACCCGACATCCCATGATAAATTTGATCTTTACCGAGGTCTACAGAGACACACTGAAATGGCAAAATACCGAAATACATCTGACAGATCAACAACCCACCAGACAGATTAAAATGATCGGAGTGGACCGTGTTACAACTATTAAAATTGACATTTCAGCTGAATTTACGGAACCTTTTCTAAGTATTAAAGTGAAAAATATTAATGCCAAACAAAGTATTTGGTATGTTGTACTGGTAGGCTGTTATTTTTTTAAGAATCGTAACTTTCTTCTGTTCGGTTCAATCGAAGATGTTCCAATGGTGTAAAATAAATTTTTCTGTCGAGTTATTTCATTATAATTTAAATAAACGTTTTTAACTTAAAACTAACCCTTTTAAAATCGAATAATTTTTTTAAAAATTCTCAAATTAACGTTTTCTTATTTCAAATTAACTTTTTATAAGGAGGCGATGTTGCCTAAAACATTTCTTAAAAACATTCAACATAAATTGAGACAGATAAAAAGGTAAAAGTTACTAAAAAGAAACCCGATTTACAAATTGTGCTCGTCCAGGGATCTATCGCATCAAACCAGAAATTCATTTTGAATGATGAATGATGCCGTGATAAGCCGGCCTATCGCACCTTGGCAGGATTTACGTAGATGACTTTCCGATGAACTTGCTCTGGAACGGGGTTTATTTCCGTCCTTAACTATTTTCATAACCAAAACATGATGCTATTCGTTAAGTACGTTAAGTAGTAAGAAGCATCAAACTGTTAACTTGTACAAGGTTTCACCCAATATAACTATAGAATTATAAGGAACAGACAGGCTCACTCTCACTCTCTCTCTCTCTCTCTCTCTCTCTCTCTCTCTCTCTTTCTCTCACTCACTCACTTTCAGTTTCTCTCTCTCTCTTTTTCACTCTCACTTTCTCTCTCTCTCTCACTTTCTCTCTCCCTCTCTTTCTCTCTCTCTCTCTTTCTCTTTCACTCTCACTTTCTCTCTCCCTCTCTCTCGCTCTCTCTCTTTCTCTCTCTCTCTCTCTCTCTCTCTCTCTCTCTCTCTCTTTCTCTCTCTCTCTCTCTCTCTCTCTCTCTCTTTCTCTTTCTCTCCCTCCCTCACTCTCTCCTATAATTAATAATTACAATACATTAATTTTATTTTTTTAATGATACACTTTGATGACAAAAATGCCCACGTGAGACATGGTTAAGGGAAAGTATTACCACCAATCCTACACCGTATCGGACGAGGTTACATTCCGGTCGAATTTCCATGCCGCTTAATAATAATGCGGTTGTTGAAGGGCTGGAATTGGCACAGTTAACATTTGTCCAGAGGCCCCAGGAGCCGGACCACCCACAAATTACACCGCAGGACTGGTCGGTCCCGACGGACTCCGTTTTCCCTCTCGCAGAAACCCTCAAGATCACACCCATCAACAATGGTTAATTTCGCCCTGCCCCCAGGTCTTTTGATAGACTTCAGAAACAACTGTAATAAAATAAGCTTACTAGAGTACATGAGCGAGGGGAAAATCTGAACAAATTAATTAAGCGCAAAACATTTTTTTTAAATATATTTTACATCTGCGTTTTCAAATTAATTAGGTAATTTCTCTAATTAACGATTTACATTATTAACAGCGCTGAATTATTATATTTTCCTCTTCTTTTTTTTTGTTCAATGATTAGTCATATATTTTAAAACGTGGCTCATTATTTATTTATTATACTCCATTTGTATCTGTTATTTTCTCCCTCACTCTGTTTGTGTCGCATCCTCTTTTTATCGCTAATCTTCAATCTTTCACCATCTCTTTCTCTTATTATCTATCACTCGCTCATCGTCATTCTCTTTCCTCTTAATAGGATTCTTGTTTAAGTTTTAATTATTAAGGACCTCTCTTGTATGGGAAAAGAAACCCTGGGGTTACAGTTAACGGGTCTCTCTCGACCGGGAACAGTTTAAAAACAGTCCCCTTTACAGAAGGCGAAATGAGCAGGACACACATCCAATTACATTTCGCACTCCCATCAACTGTTCTTAAAATAAATGCTGGCTGAAAGTTTAGTTTTTTACTGGACCATAAAAAACACTGGCTGACTGACGATATTGATGGACCTACTTCACAATGTGAGGTAGGGGGAGGATGTGAGGATTGTTTATTGTGCTGGTGCAAAAATAATTTGAAAAGGAAGACACAACTATTTTTAATTTTTATAAAATAAAGAAAATTTATTCGAAATATTTTTCATTACAATCTATTCATCTTTGCCAACGTGTGATAAGCGATTGTATTCCGCTGACCAAAAAAATCTTTATTTCGACTCACACTAAAATCTTGGAAGGCGTTTTCGGCTTCACCGCGTTCTCTAATAATTTTATTCCTCGAGAAGTGATCAAAATGCCTGAAAAAGTGGAGGTCTGTAGGCGAGAGGTCGGATGAATATGGAGGGTGCGGTAAGGTTTCATATTCTAAGTGCTTAAGTTTCCGCAGGGTTGGCATTGCGACATATGGCCTGGCGTTATCGTGAAGAAGACTCGGCTCCTTACGGTTTACCAATGCTGGACAAAGACGTTGCAGTTTCCCGTGCATTTTGCCAATTTCTTGGCAATATTTCTCTACTGTGATAGTTTCACCACAATTCAAGAAATTATAGTGAACAACCCCCGCTGTACACCACAAACAGTCACCATAACCTATTTTGGGTGCAGATTTGGTTTCGAGAAGTGTTTTGGCGCCTCAAGCCTGTCCAACCAACAGTGTTTCTGAAACCATCGATGCACCGTGCATTCACTAATGCTTTCCTCCCTCCAAACTGTATTCATGTTACGAGCGGTTTGAGCCGCACTTCGCTCAAGTTTAAATTTGTACAAATAAATTTGTCGAAAATCTAGCTTGGACATATTTAATTTCGCAGGTACTCACTCTTATATACCCCAGCGTACATTGCCAAACAGTCACCATAACCATTTTTGGGTGCAGATTTGGTTTCGGGAAGTGTTCAGGTGCTTCATCCTATTCCAGCCTCTCACCTGTACGCCTTTATCGTACAGAATCTAATTTTCATTCCAAGGTTTGGGTTGAGATTAAAAAAATCAGTGTCACAAGCGGGATTCGAACCCACGACCTTCGACTAAATATACCGCTGCTCTACCACTTGAGCTATCGTGACTTCGATCCACTCGGAAAAAAGGAAAATGGCAAAAAGGAGGGAAAATTCAAAAGGTGGGATTGAGATGGGAAGTTGGTGTCCCAGTGGATTGAAGTCACGATAGCTCAAGTGGTAGAAGAGCGGCGTATTTAGCCGAAGGTCGTGGGTTCGAATCCCGCTCATGGCAGTGACTATTTTATCTCAACCAATCCCTCACATAAAGATTAATTAATTTTTCATAACGTTCTACGCCCTAAGTAACGCTGTACTCTTAACCGTTTTTTGACTCATTCGATAGTGCTTAGATACGACTACAAAATGGTGTTCCTCACTCGTTTCAGCCAATTTTGAAATCTTAACCTTGTTACAATCACCGATTCAATTAGATTTTGAGGCTTTAGTTAAATTTACTTTTCAAGGATATGCGAAAATAAAAAAAATAATTAAAACCTGCATCAATTTTGCACCAAGCCAAACTTCAACAAATTATCGTTGGTAATAACGAAAAGAGAACAGACCCATGACCTTGATTTGGCCATCACGCGTAGGGATACAGGCTCCATATTTCTGAGTGTTTATTAATAACACAGTTTTAAAACATATAACAAACCAAATAACACGGGATAACATAATAATAATTATATACTGTCTAAGGGCGGTGGAAATTGTATTAAATCAAGCCGTGATTATATCCGTGTGCCAATTATAGAAGTTGTTCGTGTTTCTTTCCTCTTTCTGTTTATTAAAGTTCATTGCAATATCGCATTACGAAGTTGGTTATTTACTGTGGGAGGTTTAGACGTTAAGGAATTATATCTAGAGATATTATTTACGGAGTACGCAGTACTCGCACTTTCTCGCTCCTTTATACTCCACCTTTTGTTTTACCTTAACCGCTTAAATAATGCAACACTCCACCCCGTCTTAGGCTGGAGAGCTGATCTTAAAAATACGACCTTACAAACAATGCTTTATCACTTCCTTCAGTAATAATTTCCTAAGGCCATTACATTCCTTTTGATTTAGGAAGGACTCTCTTCCTTCCTTTTTTTCCCCCTACTTTATACTATGTTTTCGGCATTACATGTAAGCCTATTAGTGATAATTAACGAGAGCCTTGAGTGCCGGTTTCTCTGTTTAAGTGCTCTTTAGGGATATTCAGGACGAATATTGAGAGAGAGAGAGAGAGAGAGCTTTTACATATTTTCCTCTTTCCATGGTAAATACTACGGCATTCATTGAAATAATGAGATTCTTCGCTTAAGAAGCAGAGCCATTCTTTGCGATTTAATACGTCAGCTCAGAAAAACATGGAACACAAAATGACAGTTCAGCCATTTCAAATAGCTGTGAGGATAAAGACATTCGCCCAGGTTTACATCTCTGTCTAAAGGAACTGTACATTTCGTTTTATCCGTTGAGTTTGTATTTTAAAATATAAAATGGCGCAGAAGAGGTTTTTAACAGTGTCGTACCTGTCATGTATCGGGTCTGAGTTCGATTCCCGCCACTGCTCTTTGAATTTCCATGAACAAGAAGACAAACGTTTTAGGATAATGGGTAGTAAATAAATGCTCTTTTCCACAATAGGAATTCTGGAAAAAACAATTTATAGAAATGATGGAGTGAGTGTGGTGTTCAATCTTTTTGTTAAAAAGATAGTTCCTACTCACAATAAGTTGATTTGCAACGATCCGGATTTCGAGCCCTTTAGCTCATCATCAGGTTGCAGGATTTCTACCACCACGTCTCTCGACATGAATTGCAAAAGTGAACCCGCCGATACCCCCGCCAACGCGACGTTCCAATGAAAAGCTGGTTTTATAATGGCGCTCAATTTGAACGTGCGAAAAGCGGGAATTATAACACAAATAAATATTATAATAGTAAATACTGTAAGAAATTAATTATAAATTAGTGATTAAAGATAAAAGATAAAAAATTAGCATGATACCTTAGTATTATTAAATTATTATAAAAATAATAATAATTAAAATAATTATTTTAATTATTTGGACGTTTAATATTATTTATGTAGATATTTAAAATGGGAGGTAGATCAAAATTTGTTATATTATTAATGCATTTATCACCATGTTCAATTTTACATTTAATTTCAAATTTCTTAAACCAATCTAGTTCTCTCCCTTTGTTGAAACTATGTAACACTGTTGTATTGCAATTTGAATTGAAATTATGTTTTGAACTTTAAACGAATCAACAATAGGACTCAGCCACCCCACCATAAATGAATCATTAGATTTCCGTTGTTTGCCATACATTGGTGAATTATCGGAAAAAGTTAGTAAAATTTTTATACAAGAAGGTTTTAGAATAGCTTTTAGACGGGTTCACTTAAAAACAACCTCTCAAAACCTAAAGACAACTTGGCAAAAAGCGGGGTTTACCAATTCAATTGTAATGATTGTGATATTAAATATATAGGACAAAGCGGTAGAGAAATAAAAACAAGAGTAAAAGAACACTTGCCTAAATCGAGCAAATTTTCGGAATTTAAGGACCATCTAAAAGAAACAAAACATAATTTCGATTCAAATTTAAATACAACATACATAGTTTCAACAAAGGGAGAGAACTAGATTGATTTGAGAAAATTGAAATTAAAAAATGTAAAATTGAACATGGTAATAAATGCATAAAGATTTTGATCTACCTCCCATTTTAAATATGTACATAAATAATATTACACGTCCAAATAATTAAATTAATTATTTTAATTGTTATTATTTTTATAATAATTTAATAATATTAAAGTATCATTCTAATTTTTTATCTTTTATCTTTAATCAATAATTTATAATTAATTTTTTACAGTATTTACTATTGTAATATTTATTTGTGTTATAATTCCCGCTTTTCGCACGTTCAAATTGAGCGCCATTAAAAAACCAGGTTCTCATTGGAACGTCGCGTTGGCGGGGGTATGAGCGGGTTCACTTTTGCAATGCATGTCGGGAGACGTGGTTGTAGAAATTCTTCAACCTGATGATGAGCTAAAGGGCTCGAAATCCGGACGTTGCAAAACAACTTACTGTGAGTAGGAACTATCTTTTTTTCTTCTTATTATGTACTTTCACAAAATCAGGATGGACATTAAAAAATAAACATTGTACATATTTCATATGTAATTTGCCCTGCCCAAGCCGGTTTGGTCTGCGTTGTTTCGCCATCTTCAGTATTGTGTCTTACAAACCAAATTATATGTGTTTGTGTGTGCCAAGTCCCAATACATCAATTGTAAATTTTGTATTCTTTGTCAAAAGAATCTTGGGTTAATAAAAATCCAACATCTCGCCGACCGTTTTTTGCAAATTGTAGATTATAAAGAAAATCCTTTGAACAAAGAATTGAGTACGCAAACAAGGACGTACAATGGTAAAAATTCCACGGCTGGTCGTGCAAAGTTGCCCCCGCCCCTAACGTAAGGAAAAGTAAATAAAGCCTACGAGCTGCTTAGCAATTATTTAACAGAGACGGAAAAGGTTGGCAATGTCGTCTTTTGATACATAAACATTTTTTTAGTTTTTTCTTTTAAATTTCTATGATGATAAAGATATGTCATTAAGAATGAGTGTCAAATAATTAAATAATAAGTGATATTTTTCCAAGTTAATAGATCTTTGAAAGTCCATGTTTGATGCAGACACCTAGACAAAAGACCATACACGAATTACTTTGTGTTACTTTGTAAAAAATGTATTTTATCTAATAGAATGTCGAAAAATCACGTCGACCTTTCCAAATAATTCTGTAAACGGTGTAGATGTAGGTGTAAATTGACGGGCTTGGAAGTGTGCCCTATGAGGCCTATTTCATCCCCTGTGATGCACTTAGTACACCATGAGGTACAGTTAATCAAGAAATATTATTATTAGTCTCGGTTGTATGTATTTTACATCCCAAAGCACTTTCTCTCGTGAGAACTGTCGCACCAGAGTTAAAAGGTGAGTTGGGCTCTTTTTTGTCTATGCTAGTCCTGGGTTGGTTTATGCCAATCTTACTCCAGTGCCCAGGATGCATTCAGTTGATTTTTTATTTCTAAATCTCGCCAGATTATATAGTTGTTTGTGTCAACCGATTTCCATTGTTTCCTCACTTACACCATATCTTTTTTCCTAATATGCTTGTTGATGGTATGGATCCCATACTATAGTTACCTAATAAGGACCTAATAACTTTGCAGAAACCTCCTTTTCTTACCAGTACATCAGCCTATTTCCCCCCCTCTACGAGTCCTGGGACCTAGTAGAGAGTGATTTATTTTGCAGACCTAAACTATTTACAGATTATGATCCAGAGATTCCTAACCTAAGTTTTGTCTTGCTATTCACCACCATTCTTGATTTGATGATATTTGAATTTTATGCTGACATTACTGCC
Source organism: Cimex lectularius (assembly GCF_000648675.2). Taxonomy (NCBI): domain Eukaryota; kingdom Metazoa; phylum Arthropoda; class Insecta; order Hemiptera; family Cimicidae; genus Cimex; species Cimex lectularius. The sequence goes on along the minus strand of NW_019392758.1, from coordinate 939,064 downwards.
TTTATGATTTTTTATTATTTTTTTTTAACAGGGTTCGCAACAACAGAGGTTATTCTAACCTCGGGGTATCGGTGTTTAAAAAAAACATTTGTAGTAGACATAATAGACTACTAGACATACCCGACAAGGGTCGCTGGATTTGAACCCGGGATCTTTCTTTCCAGTGATGAGAGCTTAAAGCTTAAAGTTTGTTGTCAGACACAAAGCTTTGTTAAGGGCTTCCATGAGTATCCTTCAGGCCGTGGATTTTCTTCCTCCAGGAGTGGAAATCTCGGCTTGCACGGGCCTTCCCACCAATTTTACATTCTTACATATACTTATGGAGTCTGCAGTGTCCAGACAACAGTCTTGCTACCATTCTAATCTGAGAGTTAATTTGAGGTTAAAAAGTATTAATTTAGAATTAACTTGGGTTAATTTGAAATGTAAAAAGATTAGGTAATTTGCAATTTAACTTTTTTAATGTGAAATTAACTTTTTTTACTTCCAGTCACCATTCAATTAATTTCACATTGATCCTTTCTTTAAAGAATTAAAAAACTTGGTATATGGTATGAAATAAGTACGTAAAGCATACTTCTAGAATATTTATGAACTCAAAAAATATGAGCTTTTGCAAGGCCATATGATTCAAAATTATAATTACAATTAAATATTATATCAAGGATTCTTCTTTTCTTTTAAGATTTTTTAATATAAAGTTTTTTTAAAAAGATTTAAGATTATTATTATATTTTTCTACGAACACAACAAAACGAAAATACAAGTATTTTCTACGAATTCCTACGTTTTTTGATGCCTAAAAAATGGTTAATTTGAAACGAAAAAAGATTAGATAATTTGAAGTTTAATTTTTTAAATTTGAAATTAACTTTTTTTTAACTTCCAATCAGCATTTTTTTACTTTTAAATTGATCCTTTCTTTAGAGCATTAACAAATTTGGTATATGCTATGAAAAAAGTTCGTAAAGTATACATCTCGAATACTCGAATAAAAAAATTAAAAAAAACAATAATAACAAATTATAATTACAATTAAATATTATATAAAGGATTCTTCTTTTATTTTAAGATTTTTTAATATAAAGATTTTTTTAAAGATTTAAGATGTTTGTATTGTGTACGAATTCCACCAATTTTACATTCTTACATATACTTCTGGAATCTGCAGCGACCAGCCAACAGTCTTACTACCATTCTACTCCTATCACGTGTTAGGTTTAGTCGTTCTGCCGTTAATTTCCTCAATAGTTATAAGATGAACTTTTCGCATTAAACCGTCTCTATTTCTAACGTTACCTGGCTTAACCTAACCTAACCGGTTGGTTAACGGTTGAAAAGCGTCAGTCTCTTTACGACCTAGCCCACCGCGACCAAATTTGGTCTATTGTGCAATGTCCATTATCATCTAGAGCTCTTCGTTAAGGTTAAGCTTTTTAACAGACTCCAATGTAATGGACTCTCGTTTGTAGTACACTTCATGCTAGGGCTTTTCTGTCCTTGGCGTAGGATATCAGTCTGATAAGGTCTTCGTTACAACAGATGTGTCGCTGTTTATTCTCCTTCCTGGCAATATTTGCACAGACTTGTTTCTGCCACCCCGAGTCTACACATGTCTCCGAAGTCTACAGTGTAAAGTCAGCATCCTTACTATCATACTAGTTATAACAAGTTCTAGGTTCAGTTAGTCGTTCCGATTGTCCTGTGATGAATCTTTTCGCTCTGTCATGGAACACAATGTAAATGAACCAAGGACTCGTTCTTAAAACTTTGTCTGATGGTGCTACTTGGTATGCCTCGACAGGATGCAGGACTATGGGTGGCCTCATCGAACTTCCCTTGCCTAATTTATCATCCCTACTCATTGTCCCTCTACTTATTCGCCTGGTATCAAAACAAAGTTAATTTTGGCTGTCCGTCGTAAATGGCAATTTTTTCGTTAGTTTACCCTAGCCATTTGATCTCCCTGGCACTATGTTCAATAGTCATAGACTCCGCCTACACATTGTCCCATATTCCCCGGCTTATATGAATTATTGATTGATTTACTTCCATAGACATATACCTTCTCACGGCTAAGATCTCTCTGGGTACCTTCAGTATATATCAACCCTGTCTGAAGTGATTTTCCTAGTTCCCATTCATTTCTGGAAGTCCTGTTTAAATACGATTATCTCGTTAATGTTCCTACAAACAATGAGTATCGGATATCATCTCATTAGGGTGTCCTTGATCTTCCATTTGATTTTTAATTATTTTAAACAGGTTTTGAGTGAAATACTTGTAAATAATTGTGTACGATGTTTCCCCTCTTCCGATGTGAGTGCTTCGGCAAAAACAAAACATAGGATGGTACTCAATGATATGGGAGGGTTGCCCTATCAGAGGCGGCGTTTTTGAAATCGAAAATGAATGAAATTCAGGGAACAGGATCAGTTACGAAAGAGAATTGAAACCAGGCTTAATAAACAAATGGTTTTGCTTTTTCGTCATAAATGTCGTTTTTAGAAACAAAAAAGCGCTTCTCTCCCTTCAAACGCAGAATTCCATTTGTGCAGGAAATTAACGTATGAATAGATGGTTGTAGTTATATGCTCAGCAAGCGTGAGTCCATTTTGCTCCTCTTAATCATTCCGTGTTCTGTTTTTATCCTTAAATATTTTAATTAGCGAATGCTTGTGTGAACTTTCACCCCTTCCTTTCTTCAGCGAGGTGAATTCAACAACTAAAACGTGCTTAAAAACACGATGTTCCCTTTTAGAGATTATTTGCGCTATGGTTTGTCAAGCATTCTCTTTGGCGAAATTGTAACTTCTTATCCTCGAGTTTTTTTTTATCAATCGATTTTTTGATGTGATTTTACGCAGAAGGGATTCCGTCTTTGTTGAATTCTACTTGGCTATTAAGTCGTCTTGTTGCCTTCATGCCCAGATATCTCGGCTAGGGTCGGTTTATTGTTTTCCATTCCTTTGTCCTTTCATCTTTAGACGTATAACTGCAGTCTCGCTGACCGATTCTCTCGTCGGTTGTTTGTTATGCTACTCGCCCGACGATCATCGCAAAGCGCTCTGAAAGGCCGTCGAACGTTATTCAAAGCTTTTGTAAATCTACAATACTAAAGAAGTAAGTAGTTTCAAAGGGAAAAATCAAATTTGTTTTTTTTTATTTTCTTAAAGGTCTAAGTACGTTTTTATGTAAAGTGTAGTTGAGATGAAAGATTATAAATCAATTTAAATCATCACTTTGATTAAATAAGACCAACTAAAAAACAATGGAATTACAGTTCGTTGTATTCGTTGAGTTAAGCTGGGCGCACACTAGGCCGGCGGCGCGGCGCGGAATAGTGAAGATCCACACGCTATGTAGGAACTGCTCTCTGCCGCGTTGGTCTAATTTTTCCCCTTCATCTGACTAGCGCTGCGGTTTAGTGGTGATTTTGCATTTCAAGGAGTCCCCACGTCACAATCGTTGGCTTCGTCGTTACAAATATGGCGTCCGAGAGCAGCCGAATATACCCGAACTCAACGATTTCCGACCGCCCCGACGCTGACTGGCTGACACACGGAGCGGTTTTGCTAGGTTGTGACACATGCAGCGGTATGATGTGCGTTTTGCCCGAAGCGGTTTTGTTTTCTCTCAGTTTTAAATGTATCCTACAGCAGTGCATATAAGCATTGAACGTCTCAAGGTGTTATTTTGCAGTTCGTATAACAAGTCCTGTTTAATCAATATATTGTTCTGTAACTGTACGTAACTTCGTGTATTAGTTTACAGAGTTCCCATGAATGAAGAGTACTTCTGGTGTCTCTGTTGGAAGAAGAGAATGGAGAAAAAGCACAAGAGAATGTGGGTTCATCCAATTGTCGAGAAGAGAAGCGAAAGAGGGCATTTTAAGAATTTGTTTTCAGAGATGAGGAAACACCCTGAAGAATTTTTTAACTTTACGAGGATGTAAATGGGCAGTTTTGTCGAGTTACATAATAAAATAAAATGCCGCATTACAAATTTTTTTCTCCACGTCTATTTTTTACATCTTAAAAGTAAATTAGAAGACTGATAAACAAACAACCCTTCAAGAAAGTGGGGTACGAACAGCTCGAATGAACGCCACGTGTGAGACCGGTAGCGGGGTGCGGCGCGGAGCTTGGTTCGACAAGTCTGGCAACTTCCTCCGGCTCCAAGTGGCGCGCCCTACCGGCTTAGTGTGCGTGGTTACATTCATTTCAAAGTATTCTTCTTGGGGGTCGGTTCCGCGCCGCGCCACCGACCTAGTGTGCGCCCAGCTTAATAGCAATGCTCAATTCACAATCGGTGTCATACTTGGGATTTGATAGGAGAAAGTCTAAAGTCCTAAGGAGCGTGGACAGGATATAAAGGGTAGTCCAAATGGTTAGAGATAGAACATTGTACGTGGGGGTTTTAGGAGCTGCTTTCGCTTCTGTCGCTTTCAATTTCATAGATCCCAGGTTTAGAATCCATAACTCTTTGTAAAAACAATCTATGCTGAACTAATTAAAATCTTGCAGACTTCGACACCTCGCACAAAGGAATAGTACATTCCCTTGAGCAAAGCTTCGAAACTGTCTCTAATGATTTAAACAGTTAACGAATGTAAATATTTACTTCAGGCATGAACCATAATAAATTTATGAATATTACTTGGTAGACTGGAAGAAATCTACTATTCGTTCATTATACATATGAATTACGACCTCAGTGCGTTTATCCTTTCTCATAAATCCAACATATCTGCCCATTGATAGTAAATTGAAAATAATAATAATAATGTAAATATAGGGGCGTCAGTGACCGCAACGGTTTAGGCGTTGACACGGCGCTCATCCCTGTAAGGTAAAGGTCCCGGGTTCAAATCCAGCGGCCCTGCAGTCCAACCCGACATACTTACAAATGTTTTTTTTTTTTTTCAAAAACATCGGCACCCTGGGGGGTTTATATGACCTCTGCTGCTGCGAACCCTCTTAAAAAATGTAAATAATAATATTCACGCAATACATGCAAATTACATATTGTTATACACACTCTTTTTCAATAGTTAAGTAAGTCGTCCATGGCGTAGCTGACATGTTAGCTAGGTTTACCTTTCTGCGAGGTGAAATCGAGAAGTTTTTAAGCTTATTCCTTTTCTCAAACCGGTATAACAAACAATTTACTTTTCCCAATGGCATGACAAGGTTTTTCCTCTAAGGAATGGGGGCTTTGTTCGGAAGAAGGTAGTCGAGATAGTCAGGAGAGGGTGAGTAGTACTAGTGTACAGCTGGGATGACACAATATTTTTCTCCAACGATAAATCATTATGGATAACTTATTTTAAATTACCAAAATTAAACGGAATCGTGGCCTTTATTCTGATAGAAAAGCTTGAGTCAAGTACAACTTAGGCGACAGTCAAGAAATAGCAGTTTTTGTTCTACGGTACAGCTGACACTTTAGGCAAAAGAAGGCTTGCTGCGAGGTGAAATAGAGTTGAATTTTTGGACATGCGTTTTTCCCTTTCTTTAACTTATATCGGTAGTACCTTACACTTGACTATGACAAACTAATTTCGTTTGAAAGTTGACATGATGCCTTTTGAAGCATCGACCTGAATAGCACCCAACTTTTTGTTTAAGATGATCACCCCAAACCTAGCTACTTTTGAGTAAGATTTTTTTCATTTAAGCACAGTCCGCTTATTGAAGGTATTTAACGTGTGGGCGGAGGAAGTAAAAAAATTTCAGGCGCGTAAAAAAATCGCGACCTCGGGATCGACGAGCAGTCTGACGCGCTAACCACTTCGTCATCACATAGTTATGACGTATTAATTATAATAATCACTAATATATTATAATCACGTAATTAATAATTAAAATATTACAATTATTATACTATAATACAATTGTTATACTTAATGACATAATGAAAAAAATCACATCGAACAAACATTTTGCGATCTAAGTTTAAAAAACTATAAATAATATGAAAGTTAAACTTTTCTCGACCTTTGTAATAAAAAAAATTGTAAACTTATAATTCCTCAGTCCACTCCCATTCGTCCGTACCTTCTGCGCTCAATTATAGTTTAAAACTTTCCTTCAACTAAAATTACAAACATGAGGGAATCGCTATGATTGACAAAGTTTAAAAATATGTATAACCGAGTGGCATGTTAATTTAAATAAATTACACATTATTAGGAAGAAACTGAGTAATTTCCCTCTTAGTAGGTTATGAGTAGGTTAAGAAAAGTTGGTAAAAATCTAATTTCTTTAAGGATTTAAAACTTATTATATTATGTAGAAACAACAGTCTATAATTTCACAGAGACAGATAAAATTCTTTCTGTTTACATAATTTTAAATAAAACACGTAAAATTTATGATTTTTGGATAGTTTTTTTAGAATTTCACATTCTAGCGTTGTTGCGTAATGCAAAAACTAGGATTTGTATAATCCAATTTTTTCGCATAAAAAAAACATTCTGAAGAGAAATTTACTGTAAATCCAAAACTGAATTCTTTATTTTGAAATAGGGTTTGTTGTGTAATCACTGAACATTGCGATAAATGCACTACTTTGAACAACACTAATTGTTAAAATTTAATTAAATTTATTACCCAGCAAGGTTTTGCTGAATATTCTAAGACGGTTGTGAATTCGAACATGGAAATCGTCTGCTAATTCATCGAACATTTACTAATTCTGATAATGCTTAATCGCGTACGACAACGAACTTATGAGTCAAAAATAAACTCTGGAATTATTATTACAATTTCCTTTCATGATCGATGATAAGGAGTCGCATATTTTCTCCTTAACATAGTTTCTATTTTATATGATGCCGATTAATGGAAATAATATAAATAATTGGCAATAATTGTCCTTTTATTAATTGTGAGCTTTCTTTTCCCATCAAATTCTCCATAAAACAGAAATAAGTACATCTTTTTAACTTTAGTTGGTTGGTTTCTTTTCTGATTACGAAACTTCTTAAACTTAAATGAGCTACGAAATTCAAATCCACTTTCCTATTTCACATAACGTTAGTCAAAAATAAATCCTTTTCTGATATTGTTTCATCTCGTTACCTCGATACTCTTTAAAACTTACTGTTACCAGGACCTGATCACTGAAGAATTAGTGTTAAAAATCACAGAAAAGGGAGTTAGTAAAACTAACAAATCTGCTTAATTAATGCAGCATTCAGACTAAAATACGTCCCCGTATCTGGAAATAGACAGATGCCATTATGATATTAACATCTGGATAACCGCTGGAAGGGGTGAAATCGTACATATCAATAATGCTACTACCAATCATTATTAAGATTTTCGAAAAGATTGAAAAAAAATGATACCGGATTATCACTTAGGATTCTGATCACAATATTAGATCAGATTCACAGTAACGTATGTAAAGGGGTGATGTTCCACAGTTATTGACAAGTCCAGCATAAAGCGGGGAACACACCCGATGCAATGCTATGCGACGCTACCTGATGCTACACAACGCCTTGTCTCGTTTTGGTAGGATGTGCACATCTATGCGTCGTCAAGCGCACGAAATGTACAGCACACTCCTTTATTCTTAATGCATTATTTTGAGCAAAACCTTGTAATAAATTGTTAGTTACATTTTATGAGCACAACCATGTAATAAATTGTTAGGTAAATTTAATTGTTTTAAATAAAATAATTCCGGGATTTTGATAAATTTTCTGCCTAACCATCGTAATTAAATAATTTTTATAAAAACTCATGAATTTTTGGTCTTATTTAATTTAATAAAATAAGTATGTTGTAATAGATGTAGTTTGGATAAAAATATGAGCGTTCGATTCTTTTGTCTTCGACTGTACTCGATGCGACCCGACGAAACTCTGGGCAGTGGGGATCGCAGAGCGTAGAGTAGGGTAGCGTTGCATAGCATCGGGCAGATGTGCACGGGGGTAACACAACCTTACGTAAAATAGGACTTTGGATTTATGAAGGGTTTGCATGGCGTTGCATCGGTTAAGTGTGTTCCCGGTTTTATTCATCTCCAGGACACTCGCCAAAGTGGGAAATAAAATAATAATAACTTCAAGCTGTATTGAGTCTCTCAACACGCAGACAAGAATGACACATCTACACGGAAAATAAATATTTTGAGCCCTGAAGATGATCTCAATAAAGCTCGAAACGTTGGCACGATAAAGAAAATGTTTTTCTAAAACCTACGTCACCCAGATTGCATCTCACGCTCTCCGAATAATCATTGACTAATGGTCACTAAACACCACACATGAATACAGTCTATCTTCAATACATTTTCCAGAATTTACAAAAGATGGTTTGCACTTTGCAGATGTGCACGGGGGTAATACAATCTTACGGAAAATTGGACTTTGGATTTGCGTCGGGTAGCGTCGCATAGCAGCGGGGCAGATGTGCATGGGGGTAATGCAACCTTATGGAAAATTGGACTTTGGATTTGCGTCGGGTAGCATCGGGTAGCGCGCATGGCGTTGCATCGGGTAAGTGTGTTCCCGGTTTTACAGAAGCGTTTCGAGTAAGGGCTATAAACCGATAGCCTTCACTCTTTTCTAATGCCGGGATCAAATATTCTTTTATTTCTAGTTCGAGCTGTTATCCTTTTAACGTTCATAAATAATGAATGGGGAAATGTGGGGAAACGCATATGAGCAGTGTTTGAATAACAACTCGAAAACGAATACAAATACACTATATTGCAAATTCAATATGTCTGTTTACGATTTGAATACAACCGTAGAATCTGATTTAGAAGAGGTTTGAGATACCAAACCCTTCTTATATTATCAATCAACTGAAAATTATACAGGGAGGTGATCAAAAGGAAATTGATACCACGCCACATTAAGGCTGACATTCAAAGGCAATTGGCCTACCAGATTCCATATCCTCTCGAGAAAAAAATTATTATATTAATATCTACACGTAAGAGTAAGTATTGAGAAAAGGCTAAATCAAATCAGTGACTTCAGACATGAAACTGTTTCATGTATGTTCTCCAACCTCGGAACTTCAGATAACAGGTAAACGACCCGCAAACGACTGAAGGCATCAAACGCGAATCGAGCAATTTTTCTTCATCAAACTACGATAAAAGAAACTTAAAAAAGCCAAACCGTGTCGTTCTTGTTCTCTTCATGTCATGGTTATTAGCAGAAACTGACGAAATGGTCAAAAAGCGCATTTGAATTTCAATAATACAAAAAAAGTCATAATGACCTAAATTATCAGTGATAGTAAGAGTTTACAAAAGTTGTAGTTTCTGTCTACTGATGTGTCCCATATGAAATTTCCTTTTCGCTAGAAGCTTTTGGAGGTCAATTTTTGTCGTGTTCCCTTGCAATGAAGGTAATGTTTTGGGTTTTTTTTAAATATAACCGGGTGAAATTCTGTCCTGAAGTACAAATCGCAAATATGATCACATAAAATACCGAATGAAATTTACTTACAATTAAAATTAAAAGTTACGTAAAATTAAATATAAAAACAATTGATTGTTTTATTAATTTGTTTTTAATGTTAATTTTATATACCTATTAATATTAAATTTTCAAAACTTCATTTTAGATTTAATTATTATTTAATAATTTTATCAATTTTTTTAAGTTTAAAAATGCTCAAATACATAGGGATTATACTTTAAATACTTATATTTCACCATTAATTTGAATCACTGTAGTTGTTAATAAAGGTTAGTTTGAAATAAAAAATAGATAATTTGAAGTTAAAAAAAGGGATTAATTTGAAATTAAAAACAGTAATTTAATGTTAAAAAGAGTTAATTTTAAATTTAAAAAGATTAATTTGAAGATAAGAAGGATTCATTTTACCATAAAAGCTATAATAATTCTTATACTAGCTACTTCCAAAGCTATGATAGCTAACTTCAATGATTTTTTTTTTAATATTTCTAGTTCGCGAAATATTTATTTGAAAACTTCTTTATATGAATTAAGGCCTGAAAGAATTTTTTGTAAATATACTGAACAATTTCTTCAATTTGTTGTGTAGCCGCTCGTTGTTTTTCTAATCTAAACGCAGTTTCCCTTTTTACTGTCGTTCTACATACGAGAATAACGCTCNCTAGATGGAAAACACGTAGAGGGCCGGCGATGACCTCAGCTGTTTGTTGGCCCATAAACTTCCCACTTATATACTGTCGTTCTACGAATATTAAGCCAAGCTGCAAGTTAGATGACGATTCTATGGGGACTTTCTACACCAGCTTCGTTAAGAAGTTCGTCATCAGTTGAAGTTGAAGTTCTTCTACAGGCTTAGTTTTCATAGGACGTATGAATCGAAAAAAAAAACTTCACAAATGACCCAATTCTTTTCCCCAAAAACTTATTAACACGGTGTGCATCTTGGACAGAACATTGCATGATTCACTGTCACGTTAAAACCAATATATTATGTCTAAGTTGAAAACGATGGAAGGCTGGGAATCAACAGGTACTCCACAGTCCTCTTTAACGCATCATAATGGAACCCGATGTTTAATCAAGAATGTTCATAAGCCTGAAGTAAGATATAGGAAGTGTCATTCTAGTTGTCGTTCTGCATTTGGAACTTGAACGAAATTTTTATTTAATCACAGATGGCACAACGTTCATTCTCAAAAGAATCAGACTTACAAATGAGATCTGCTTAGACTGATTTCATTTGCAACGACGTGCCGGGAATTCTACATCATCCTGTCCCAGGAAAAATACGTTCAGAGACATAAACAAAGATATGTATTAGTGGGTCAGAAAGGGTGTTTTACGGCGAACTTTTAACCCTTGAAACCGTAGTTTATTATGTGTAAAAGTGAAAGCCAAGCTTTGGTTAAAGGGACAAAACGAGGAAATACTGGCATACTGGCACAACACTGCCTTATTGAAATGAAGGAAGATCGATGGGACTGATTTAAATTTAAAACATTATTCACGTTTATATAAAGTTCATATTATTTAAAGTCATAATGTAAATTAGTCGTAGTGTAAATTAGATAGATATGTTTCATATTAGATAGATATGTTTCATGTTAGATAGATATGTTTCAATGACAAAATAAGTTATGAATATCAAAAGTGACACTCCAAGATCTTTCATATGTCTGTATATAATATATATCTGGGAATTCTCTACCAACTGAGCTTCTTACTTACCTACCCAATCATTATTATCTGAACAGGCTGACCAAATGCCAAAAACAGGGCAGCCCTTTCATCCATGGTACTGGAACGACAACTAGGCTCAACAGAAAGTGTGCTAAAGATGAAGATGGAAAAACAGATGGGCAAAGAACAAAATGGACGAACCAGGTATGCGACAAGCTACGAGATTAATAAATCTTTAAAAAATAAAGGAATTTGTGTACTAAAAAATAATATGTTTTATCGGTACAAATATCCCTACGTATATATTTATCGAATCCTGATTACGGGACATTTGAAAAATGGCAAAAAGCAGGGAAAATTCGAAAGGTAGGTTGAGATGGGGAGTTGGTGTCCGAGTGGATCGATGTCACGATAGCTCAAGTGGTTAGAGCACCGGTCGTGGGTTCGAATCCCGCACGTTACTAACTTTTTTATTTCAACCAATACCTTACATAAAGATTAATTAATTGTAACAAGTTATTTAGTCTATGGGACCACGAAACATAATGGATATACATTTATGAATGTTTTAAATTTCATCATGAGTTTTAATTTAAATTTCATAAAAAATTCAATAATGGGACTTACTTTTAATCGAAATAAAACGTTAACAAAAAGTCTAAAAAAAGTATCCTCAAGTACACTTAAATAACTATATAATTATATTTAAAATGTATAATTATGCTCATTAGCTATAAAAACGTTAGAAATTGAAGTTGAAGCTATGAAATTCCGGCGACTGGATATTAACTGTTCTTATGATTATCTAAATTATTCAAAACTAGCATTAAACCCAACCCCGTGGGCATTAAAAACAGAAAATGTTGTATTAGCTATGCAAAAGAAGGTTTGTATAAACTAAAAGAACAGATTACTGACTTATCTGGCTAAAATAATGATAACCTTGTATATTTTCTTTATTACTTGAAAAATTCTTTTCAGTAAACTTTATTTTGAAGTGTTAAAAAAAAAAAATCACGATTTTGCGATGTTTCAGCGATCTTGAACCATTTTCAAGTTACATATTTTATTTCTGAGAGGATTTTAACTTACAGTATTATTTTTAAATTTTTAATATATTTTCACAATTAATTTATTTATAAGATTTATCTTAGTATTGCAAAAACTTTTTTTTTAATATTTCAACAAATATTTGAAAAAGTCTGCAACCTAGGACTAAATTAGTATAAATGTTCAAATAGGAATTTACTTGTAAATGATCCATCAATGGGACTAAGTAAAATTCATCCCAATCTGGATAATGGCGTTGTCAGGAAATAATGCCAGGGTTGTTTTGAAATAGCGAAACAACTTTCATGTTTTTTCCATTCTTTAGGATCCTTTCGCGGGCTTAGAAAAACGAGGTATGTCAAAGGATAAAAGGTTCGCCGGGCATCCTTGTTATCAAGCCCTGCATCTGAGTGCTTCCCAAATCCTGGAAATGCAGCCGGCAAAACTTGCAGAAAAATGTTTATTTAGATATCAGTTTTCGAACCAAGATTTATATATGTAACTCTGAAGTAAAATTACAGACAACTGCTGTCATTTTCTATTTAATTAATCAAATACTTGCATACGATAAAAGAATCAAAAAGAAACTTTAAAATGAATCCATACCTAAAACAATTGAATGAATAACAATCAATATTTCAGATTTATAGTTTCTGTCTTCTTACGTTCATTTAGGATCCACTACATACTCCAAAACAAATCAATATAAATTCAACAATTTAGGAAGCCATGTGAGCCTTACAAATTACACTTCCATTGCTCGAAGATTCTTTTTTCCGGGTTAAAAAATGCAAGGAACTAATATTGTACTATGGAACCAATTTGGTTTGTTATTGGGTTGTCCGGAAAATAATGCAGGATTTTAAGTTTTCATTAAAAAAAATCTATATAAAATATTCTGTTTACGTTTACAGGATTACTNTGTTCGTCTATTCTCTTCTTGTTCTGTTCTAAACTTTTTGCTGTGTTCTTGAAACTCTTCTTCTCTGTCTACCTGTAGGTCATATTTTGTAATGAAGTTGGTACAATTGCATATGTTTTGCAATGAATCGGCAAATCTCGTCCCTATTATATAATTATCATTTTGGTTATTATTTATTTTACGGCGAACTCTGTTCATTAAAGTTTGATTTAGTCGTTCCTTCATGTCATTTGATTCAGGCATGTTTACTGATGTAAAAACTAACTCATGCTCATCTTTATATAACCCATTATGTTTAGTGGTCATGTTGACCAAATTACTTCTTTCAACAAATTATTCTTTTATGTAAGGTGTTGGTTGAAATAAAAAAAAGTGTCGCGAGCGGGATTCGAACCCACGACCTTCGGCTAAATACGCCGCTCCTCTAACCACTTGGGCTATTGCGACCTCAATCCACTTTGACACCAACTCCCCATCCGAACGAAGTCACGATAGCTCAAGTGGTTACAGCAGAGTATATTTAGCCGAAGGTCGTGGGTTCGAATCCCGCTCGTGACATTAACTTTTTCATTTCAGCCAACACCTTACATAAAAATAATCTTTAAATAATATTTAAACTTTGTTGATTTTAATGCACTATATCGATCTACTAATAATATTTTTATTTCCGAGGATAGATTAGTTGTTGTTAATATGTTAAAATCATTTGTATCTTGTATACTCGAAGTTAAACACCATGCATAACGACTAAAATGATCAACTAGTAAAGGCATATTTTCTGGCCACCAAAGCCGCCAGTTGTAGCAATGAACACAATTTCTAATGGTTATTTTGCAACACCCTAGTTTGACAGTAAACCAATTTCTTAGCCAAAATTGGATTTATTGTTTATACATATTACGCATTATCATTATAATCTCTGGTATTATCTAATAATTCACTCATATTATCACCTCATCTCTTTCCTTTACATATTTCTACAAATAATAATTGTTAAAATAAAAATTGTCAACCTCGTCCTTTTCATGCCATTGTGGTTTTAATGTTATAGATGATAACCTCCTATTTCAGTCATAGACTTGATAGTATTGACATTCCTTGCGTAACCTTAAATATTTTAAATTATCTGGTAGCACATACCATAAAATTTTAAATCTGGATAGAACAGCCAGGTCATACTTATCGTCTACTCTCTTGATAATGATTACATGTAATTTCTTCAATACTGCCATTTTTGTTAAATAATGTTATTCAATTTGTCCCTCAGCAGTAAAAATTACGTTAGACGATTGCTAAAGAAATAGTATTTAATTATCACACAATTGGATACAATAAAATAATACAAAAGAAACTTTCAAATAAAAACCTAAAACAATAGAATTGTGTAACAGTCAATATTTCAGAGTTCCAGTTTCTGTCTTCTTACATTTAGGCCATGTATGCCTTACGAATTACATATATACTTATTTTTTTATATTTTTAAATTTAACCGGTAAACAGCTAGGACTTGTTTTCCTTTTTCGTCCTATGTTCCAATGGTAGCCGATCATCGTTCATATAAAAACATGTAGATTAATATGCGTACCCATACATCCATCATCAATCTCGCTATCAAATACAGTTTCTTATCATTCGTTTATACACCGTATACATCACGATATTTCGCCAACGGCAAAAAAAAAAAAAAAATGAAATTTTTATCCGAAAGTTCAAAAATCCCGATCTTCGTAGTTGAAATATTTTATTCAATTTTGTGTATTACATAAAGGTTTCGGGCCTACGGCCCATCACCAGCACCTGAGGAAAAGGTGATTTGAAATTTTAAAAAAGATTTTTTTTTGCCTTGTGCAACCGCATATCAGCCATGCCATCAATTCGGGATGGCTATGAATAAAGTTAATTTGAAATTGAAAAAGTTTTATTTGAAGAAAGTGTTAATTTTACATAAAAAGCCTTTTTTACATAAATCCAGTGACTGGCATGTGACTATCACTCCTCTGAGTTTTGCCATGTCTAACTTTAGCAATGTTTACCAATTCTGGTGAGAGATCTTTAATCAAGAGTTTAGTCCACTTTTTTTTCGTTTTTGGAGACGATGCTGGGATGAGGGATGTGTGTTTGCTCTTGTTATCTCAAGTATAGGTTCAGGGCTATATATGGTTTTTCAAATTCTCCTCTGACCATGTGCTGAGATCAAGTGTAACAAGTGTTACGTATGTCTTTTCCAACTGGTCGTGTCCGTGAGTGGAAGCTGTACTGCCTGGCCTATTTCCTGATCTTTCTTTGACCCCTTGGGAAAGTTGCATCCCTGTTATTATGGGGGAGTCACCCCCTTCTTTCTCACCGCCATATCTTCCCGTATGGTTAGTGAGGAGAACCATGTTCTACCTTTTATAACTGTATCCATTTCTGCTCCCTTCAACCGTTTCCTCCCTTTCGTCGAGAAGAGGGTAATCAATTGGTAGCCTTGTTGCTAAACTCTTCCCTATTATCTTTGGCAAATACGTTATAGATATTTAATTATACGGAAAGCGTGACATGCGGTCTGGTGTAACACGTAACGCAGGTTTTAGAAAAATATTTTCTTTATCGTGCCAACGTTTCGATCTTTATTGAGATCATTTTCAGGGCCTGGGATTGATAGCTATTGTATCCCAATGTTTACAACTACAATCTTTATAAACCCCAAACCCTGAAGATGATCTCAATAAAGATCGAAACGTTGGCACGATAAAGAAAATGGTTTTCTAACACCTGCGTCACACTAGACCGCATCTCAAGATCTCCGAATAATCACTGACTAATGGTCACTAAACACCACACACAGATATTTAATTTAAATTCGAAATGTGCGTTTCTTAGTGACCTACTGTTTCATAATTTGTTGAAGTCGTGAGTCCTTGATCGCTCCTCACGACTTCAACAAATTTAAATTCGAAGTTTAATGCCCTTTGTTGTGATGACTAAATCGTTCCTGGAGTCAAAGCGTTTGTTCTGTAAATTGTGAAGTGTGCGGCCCGGCATTATTGTTGAAAGAAAACTCACTCTCTATTCTCTTAAGTCGGGTATTGTTGCTTTAAAACTCATACATAATTGCTCGGAATAAAGACGAGAATTGACAATACCCCCTCCTCCTGGAAAGGACAGATCACTGAATTGGATTTTATTTCTTCAAAAACTGACATCGTTTACGTTCGTAAAGGCAAACGTTGTGTCCAGTGCAACAGTTGTTGCTCGTTTTGAGTGTTTGTTCTTTCCATAATTGCTCATTCTCTGAGCGTTTTAGTGAGAATAGACGTTAAGATTAAAAAAACTTATAAATAAAAATAGCATCTATGTATATATTTCGATACATATCCAAGGTGATATATTGAAAAAACAGTAAGAGTCGTCGGTGGCCGCAACGGTTTAGGCGTTGACACGCCGCTCAACATTGTGAGGTAAAGGTCCTCGGTTCGAATTCTGCGGGCCTGCATTCCAACCCTGCATAGTTTCAAATGGGCTTCTTTTTCAAAAACACCGGCATTCATAAAAGCTCATAGTTGAAATATCCCCATAAAAAATTAAAAAATCAGATTGCCAGAGCAGTAATCGCAGCATAAAACTCAAATATCATGTATTCATGAATGGTGCTGAATAGCAAAACAATAACTAAATATCTGGTCTGCCAAATAAAATCATTCAAAAGTAGGTTCCAGGACACGCAGAAGTAGAGGGGAAAATAACCTAATGCCCTTATAAGGAAAGGGGCTCTACAAGGTTATTAGGTCCGGGTTAGGTTAGGCCAGATAAGGTTAGAAATAGAGGCGGTTTAATGCGGAAATTTCAGCAAAGAACTATTGAGGAAACTAACGGCAGAACTACTAAATCTAACACGTGTTAGGACTAGAATGGTAGACTGTGTCTGGACACTGCAGACTCTGTAAGTATATGTAAGAATTTAAAATTGGTGCGAAGGCCCGTGCAAGCCGAGATTCTGGAGGAAGAAAATCCACGGCCTGAAGGATACACATGGAAGCTCTTATCAAAGCTATGGGTCTGACGAAAAACTTTAAGCTTATCGAAAACTAGGCAATGGAGGTTACACAATTGACCAATATTGGTTTCGGTGCGCTAGGTTGTAAAGCGAACGACTCCTTTGAATGTTAACCTTAACCTTAAATGGTGCAGGAGTTTTTGTCCCCAAAACGAAATATGTCAGAGCCCGTGGGCATGTATATAAAAACAATATCAGATGGGCGTCGATGGCCGCAACGGTTTAGGCAACCGTTGGCACAGCGCTCATCACTGGAAGATAAAGTCCCGAGTCCGAATCCAGCCGCCCTGCAATCGAACCCGACATACTTCCAATTTTTTTTAAAACACCGATACCCCGAGGGAAGATATGACCTCTGCTGTTGCAAACCCTCTTAAAAAAATAATAAAAAATCAGAAAGACAGTAATGGCAGCATAAAACTCAAATATCATCTGTCTCTAGCGGCGATAAATATAGCAAACCTATGATGAAACAACCCTCACCAAGACTGGCAAAATCACTGCTTCAACTGGAGAGGGCTAAACTCAGAGGAGTGATAGGACTACTAACCGGTCACTGGCATCTGAGAAAACATCTACACAACATGGGCATATACAACGAAGATCCCATCTGCAGATTATGTAATGAGGAGGATGAAACAGCCACCCATATCATCTTCGAATGCGAAGCAACAGCTCAATGGAGGTTTAACCTAACATACGGAAAAAAACTTAGGGAATCAAATTGCAGCAGCGACAGTCAATGACCTGATACTTCTAAGGAGAAGGATTGAGTCTATTGCCCTGAAATAACGAACTAGTAAGGTACAATAAGCCAAAAGGCTGCAGTGCCTGAGGAGCTTCCTCGCTTCCTAGTTTCCTTTTTTACCAAATATCATCAAAAATTCAAGAATGGTGCTGAATAGCAAGACGAAACTAAATAGATGAGGAAACTCTAGATCACTGTCTGTAAATAGGTTAGGTTTGCAAAATAAAATCACTTCTTACTAGGTTCCAGGACACGCAGGGGTAGAGGGGAAAAATAGGCGGATGCCCTTTTAAGAAAAGGAGGTTTCTACACTGTTATTAGGACCTGCAATTATAGTATGGGAGCCATACCATCAACGAGCATATAAGGAAAAAACATGGTGAAAGTAAGAAAACAATGAAAAAAATCAATAAGTGTTTAGTTATCGACCAGTAGATTTAAATTTTACATATAAATGAAGGATTTGTTCAAGGAGACAAACTTTTATTAGCTTGCCAAGCTTTCGGCATACATAATATGTCGTCTTCCTCGGTTTTCATCAATTGGTAAACAACATATTTTATTATTAACAATATTGCCACGTACTCTCATACAAATATCCGTACAATTTATGAAAAAATATACGAGATCGGGAGTCTGCATAATATTGAATATATTGAAAAATGTATGTCTGAAATATATAATAACGAGGATAAACAGACGAGGAGGGTCGAACTGTAAGTATTCAGTACAAAACATGATACGTTTCTATTTCATATAAGTAGAGACACAATTGAACGGGGAAGAATGTTTTTTTTACATGTTATCATCCCGTATCATCGGCACTCTTTGTCCGGTGATGACGGTCGTTCGGGACATTGTCCCCTTCCGGGTTGTCGTTACTTTTCAATGATATTGCGATGTTACAAAGTGGTGAAATAGAAAAGAGCTACTACAGGCCATCGTCCG
Source organism: Cimex lectularius (assembly GCF_000648675.2). Taxonomy (NCBI): domain Eukaryota; kingdom Metazoa; phylum Arthropoda; class Insecta; order Hemiptera; family Cimicidae; genus Cimex; species Cimex lectularius. Next base: position 920,229 of record NW_019392758.1, on the reverse strand, counting down.
GTTTCAATATACACCGATGGAGAAAATTAACACACCACCCTTAAATTTTAATATATTTAGGTTTATTCATATTGTGCACAACAAATATAGATTTGGTTGAAAAAAAAGGCACATAAAAAGAAAATGTTTATTACCTATTTAAAAAAAAAACTTTAAAAAAATTATTGAGTGAAGGAAAAAACCCAGAAAACTTAAATTAAAATATTTAATTACGGTTATGGTTGAGATAAAAACGTCAGTGTCATCAGCGGGATTCGAACCAACTACCAGTCGTGGCTTCGAATTAATTCGAATTATTTCGAAATCAAGTAAGAAGACACAACTAATAAGACAACAAATGATGCAAATTGGTGCCGTAGTACAAAATTATTTCTTTGCTGTTATTGAGTGAAGGAAAAACCCAGAAAACTTAAATTAAAATATTTAATTAAGGTTTTGGTTGAGATAAAAACGTCAGTGTCACGAGCGGGATTCGAACCAACGACCTTCGGCTAGATACGCCACTGCTCTACCACTTGAGCTATCGTGACTTCGACCCACTCGGACACCAACTCCCCATATCAACCCCACATTTTGAATTTTCCCTCCTTTTTGCCATTTTGCAAATGTCGTGTAATCTATTTGATTCTCGGGTACAAATGAAGTTGGTGTCCTAGTCGAACGAAGTCACCATAGCTCAAGTGGTAGAGCAGCGGCGTATTTAGCCGAAGGTCGTCGGTTCGAATCCCGCTCGTGACATTGCCTTTTTTTAACTCAACCAAAACATTAATTAACTATTAATTAATTGAAAATAATTTATTTGGTCAATCGGACCACGAAACTTAATGATTATATTAAAATAAAATATTTTTTGTACTCTTTAATACCGAGTATTTCCACCTTTGGCACGAACCATGTACGTTAAACGCCTTCGCATTCCTTGGAAAAGATTTCTGATAAAATCCCGAGGAATTCTTTTCCATTCATCAAAAACAGCCATTTCCAACTCTTCTAGGATGTTAGGATTGGGTTTCGCTGTCTTACTCCTCGTTTCAGTTGCTCCCAAATGTGTTCGATTGGGTTCAAATGTCGTCTTCGAGCTGGCCACACCAAGCATTCAATTCCAACCTCGTTCAGGTAGTCATCCGCAATACCTGCTCTGTGGGCTGGAGTTATCCCGCATTAGCAAGAATCTCTCACCGTTGCGGCGGCAGATATATCTACCTATTCGATTATGGCTTGTATCTCGGTGAGGTTAGAGATCTTCCTCTCACAACACTCCGGTGCGAAGGAAATGTCACCCCACAGCATCAATGATGCACCGTGGAATTCCACCTTAGGAATTATACAGCATGGGGCGTACCTTTCTCCTGAGCGTCTCTATATGAAATCCATTTCAATTCACAAATTGATGCTGGGGTCTCAGAGGCTCAGTTATAGGGGCAACTTGAGGAATATTTTTATAAATACACTCCCCAGATTTGACTATGATTTTGCGCTGTACGCTTATGGTATAGCACTATGTTCATCCTAGTGGGAGAGTGCTATCACTAACAAATAATACCGTAACTACAGGATTGGTAAATTTTCTCATTTCCTCAAACAGAGGCAATACTATTTACCAAAATATATCCTCTTTTTAAAGATGACATAAGCATTTGTGTACACCTTATCAGAATTCAACTACCGTGCTAACAACCAGTTGAAAAGGTAAAGAATGTCATAAAGACTATTTCGTCTTTATCGTTGTGAGCCAGGGATGAGCCTGAAAAATAAACTAATTATATATATGTATAAATAGTCATAAAAAGTCAAAAATCATATCCATATTTATATATGCATGCGAAGTTTGGCTCTAATTGTAAGCAATTAACGTACAGTTCATCCAAATCTTGATTGAGCGAAGACTTGTCTTAATTATTATTGACTGTTTTTTACACCACATGCCAGATAATTCCTCAAATATTTGTTCGATTTTCTCTGACATAATCAACACAATGATGGACTACACATGCTGAGCATAGTAGTTGTTGAACTATCTGCGACTCTTTTTCGAAAGCGATATTTCATCGGAATTGATTTTCTTTGAAACTCCAGAAAATGTAGATTCATTAGTTTGAAGCCGTTCCTACACAAAAAAGGAGATTTACAGGTCGCCTAGGTAACTCACACTTTACTGCACAACACCCTTTAATCTTACCAAAGGGATGTCCCTTCCCGTCTCCTCCTTCTTCGTTTCAAATGGTCTCTTTGATTATTTCTAAGGTTCTCTTACAAGGATTCCGATCAACTGACTTGAAAAACAAAGAGACGCAGATTGAATTCATTAATTGTCGCTGATAATAAGATCCCCTGTATTGAATCCTTTGTAAAACCACCTGACAATCTTAATGATTTCATCGTCAAAAATTAACGATTGCGAAATTTATGTGAATTAATAGAAGTCACTAACCTTATGATCACTGGATGACCTCTTACATAAGCTAACCTGCATGAACGTATAACGTATAAATGTAATAACAATTAGAGGAAAATTATTATAAAAAGCCTTAAATTTAACAATGAAATGGTATCAGGAAAAATGTTTAATTAAAATACCCTGGAAGGCGTGTACCATTCACCAGGATAAAGAAGTTCTAACCTTGCGAAGCCATAAAGAGACATAAAGCATTTCAAAGAAGTTACAAACTTAGTAACTCTCTCTCGCAGAGTGTGATAGGTATGCTAGGTCTAGATTTGAAACCTTTGAAGGAGAGGACATCACCAAATCACTNAGACACAATGGAACGAATAGCAGTTTCCGTCAAATTAACCGTTTTCACTTTCAAATTGACTCATCTTTAAAGCATTAAAAACAAAATTAATTAACAACCATCAACTTACATGTTATATGGGTTTCTCCCTCAAATTACCCTTTTTTTAATTTCAAATTTAAAAAGTTAGATGGGACGAAATATAAGAATGTAGGATTAAAGTCCATTTCTTATCTTTAGAGAATCAATTTTATATTTTTTTAAATTCTCACATTAGGAGACGAATCCTTTATTTTTATATATCATTTTACATCCACCAATTTGGATTCCGAACAAGACATTCAACAATAGACGAAATTCACCGAGTAACGGACGTAATAGAAAAATCTCTTGAAGAAAACAAATTTGTTCTGCTATCTTCCTTGATGTCTCACAAGATTTTGACAAGGTCTGGCACGAAGGACTCATCAATAAACGAAAAGGTATGCTATCAAAGCAGTATGTCGTTATTTTCAGTTCCTAGCTAACTGTCAAAAAAGAAGTTCAATATTCAAAATTAAAAACAATAAATGCAGGAGTGCCACAAGGTAGCATATTAGGTTCACTGCTTTATTTGTTATACACCAGTGATTTTCCGAAAATAGATGGAGTAAAAATTGCAACTTTTGCAGTTGACACAGCGGTGATATCACTAGGACCGACTATCACCCATTCAACCAAAATCCTCCAAAATGTATGTAATAAGATAAAGGAATGGACAAAAAATGGAAACTCAAGCTAAACGAGCATAAATCATCTAATCTTTACAAACAAAAAAGTGAACCATGTTCCGTCGCTCGCAATCGATGGAACTACTATCATACAGCGATACAGCTAAATATCTGGGAATGACCTTAGATGCCAAGCTGAGATAGAAAGAACACGTGAAGAAAAAAAGGACAGAAATAGGTTTAAGGTATAGACAACTATACTGGTTGATAGGACGTGGCTCCAACCTAACTATACAAAATAAAATATTATTATATAAACAAGTCATCAAGCCTATGTGGACATATGGCATTCAACTATGGGGTTGTACCAAACAGAGCAATATCAAAATCATACAAACACTCCAAACTAAAATCATACGTAACATGGTCAATGCACCTTGTTACATAAGGAATAAGGACTTACGTAGGGATCTTAAGATCCCTGAAATCACGGCGGAAATACAAAGATTTGACGCCAAACACCAGGCTCGCCTCAGCCAGCACGAGAATGTGGAAACGACCAAACTCTTACATAACCGAAACATGGTCAGAAGATTAAAAATAACAAAACCATATGAACTTCTGTAGTTAAAAATGAATGGTGAATAGTCAAATGTACATCTTATTGTACCAATGGGTTTATAAGAACGTAAACATTTATTTATTCTATAATATTATTATAAAATTAATGGTTGGTCTAATAAGACCAGTTTTAATAAATAATTCTAATTAATAAAAAAAAATTTATACGATTTATAATTAAAATTGTAATTAATTTTTTACTTAATTTGTATTACAAAACAAACCTCAAATAGACAGGAATTGGGATTACTTTAAGTGCTTAAGTGTATTTCATGCCATTCCCTAAGTTTTTAAATTTGAAATTAAAAATGGTTAATTTAAAGTTAAACGTGTTAATTTGACGGAAAAAGCTATATAAGATGTGAGTTAATTAAGGAGTTAAATCAAGGATCCATATGAGGAAATATATAATAAAACATATACTTCGTAGATACACAATTATATCACGATCAGGATTTTCCTTTTTTCCGAATCCTTCATTGAGGCGATAAAAAGGTAAGGGTGATTTTTATCATTATTTATTTTTATAATCTATTAGATTTCGTGGTTCGATTGACCAAATAACCTCTTTCAATTAATTAATCTTTATGTAAGGTATTGGTTGGGATATAAATGGCAAAAAGGATGGAAAATTCAAAAAAAGTTGGGTTGAGGTGGGAAGTTAGTGTCCGAGAGGATCGAAGTCACGCTAGCTTAAGTGGTAGAGCGCCGGCGTATTTAACCGTAGGTCGTGGGTTCGAATCCCGCTCGTGACACTGACTATTTTTATAACATTTAATTTTGTATAACTTTTAATTTTAATTGTAATTAATTTTTTTCTTCCTTTCGTTTAAAATTGGTACAATATACGCCTACAATCAGCCTTCCTGTACGATTGACAATCACTTGTTTATTTATTTATTTTTTTTTTGTTCAATTATGTATTTTGTTTGAACTATTTTTGTAAAGTGTATTGTTGAGTTGGACAACTGAAAATTTGATGTATATTTCATTGATGCGGGAGTGGATTATATTGGCATACTTTATTCTGATTGGTTTCCAGGTGATTTTGTGCCCCATTTTCTGGTACAAATTCTAACACTAATCACGGGAATTATTACATTGAAATTTGGTAAATTATGTCTGTGTTATTATTTATTGCAGTTGTACTCGTTCCAGGATTATTTTAGTGTCAGAATTCATTTACTAAGCGCAGACTAGTAATTGTTCAATTAAGTGAGAAAATGAGTTCTGAATCTATGTTATACTATACGCATATTATGTATACTATACTATAGGCACAAACATGTTTTAATTAAATTGTTGCCAGCAAGTTAATAATCGTATAAACTAGGTCTAAAAATAAAAAATCGCCTGATTTATTATGATTGATTTCATGATTTCCACATGTACGCTGTAGTACAGTATGCTGGATCCTGTACCATCAGCCGATACGCAGCTTGTGTGCATTTTAAAATTCTAAGGCTTACCGGTCAGTTTGAAGGTTGAAAAGAACAGAAACGCTTGGCGAGATACAATTAATAAAAGGGGTTAATTGGGGGAGATGCGTTCTCTTTACCAGAATAAACTATCGTGGGGAAAGATAATTATTAATAGGCGCTAACCCGAAAATCAATAGAGGAAAGGGATTAGCACTAGGACCGGGATTAACCCGGAAAAGGTGTAAAACGTTGAGTTGAAAGGAAATTTTTAGTCGAAACAGGTAGTTCCGCCGGTTATTATTTCCACTCCATCCAGTCTCTCAAAACGTTTGCTCTATTCGGGTTTATCTTCCCCTCGGCACTGCTTACACTCGCTCTGCGCGTCGTGAAATCGCAAAAATGACAGCCCTACCAATTTGAAACAATGGAATATATCAAACCTCTCGTTTATTCGAGAGGACAATGGCAGAAACAATAGAACGACGTTGCCGTTAAAAGCGGTTTATGCGAATTCACAAGTGAATTACTGCAGAAAATCCATCGCGCATGCATGGCAGAATTGTGAAATTGTGTTCAGATTGTAGAATTAAGTAGAATGAGTTTTCTTGTCATTAATCAGGAAAGATTTAAAGAATGTCAGCCAACGTCTGTTTTTACCATTTTTACATTTAATCTAACAAATATGTTATCCACGAATAATCTGCATTTTTGTATGGTCAAGGAGACGAAAAAGCAAATTCAATTGTTACCCGCCAAGCTTTCTACCTATTTTATGGTCATAATTAGGATTAGTTCAGATAATTCAGCAATCAATACAGCTGTTCGTGCGAGTTTAAAAGCTTTAGTAACGGTTACAATTATTACAAAATCATTAAGAAATATTTTATTCCGGAAAATAGTCTCCATCGTTCTCTATAACTTTTTCCAAACCTTTTCTAGCCCAGTTACGGCTTTTTATTCTTCTTCTTATAAACGTTTGGTCCCGGAGCTTATAAATTCAGCTGATTTTCCAGCTGTTGGAGATTACCGAATTCCCGATTGCACAAGTGATTGTCAATTGGTAAGTCAGATGGGCCCAGGTCTGGAGAATGCGGAGGGTTGGACGTTCCAACGAAGCATCAATATCAACTCGTTTTCGTGCTGGCTGTATGAGGTCTCGCATTGCCTTCGTAAAAAATTACACCTTGTTCTTTAAACCAGGTTGTTTCTGAGCCAGGGCGAGAGATAAGCAGGGAACACACTTATCCGATGCAACGCTATGCGACGCTACCCGACGCCTTGCCACGTTTTGGTAGGGTGTGCACATCTATGCGACGTCAAGCGTACGCCACGTACAGTCACACAGCGTCACAATCACAACCTTAATTGTTGAAAACCTTGCAATAAATTGTTAGTTAAATTTTATGATCACAACCATGTAATAAATTGATTGTTAAACTTGATTGTTTTAAGTAAAGTTGTTCCGGTGTTTTGATAAATTTTCTTCCTAACCATCATAATTAAATAATTTTTATAAAATCTCATGCATTTTTGATCTCGTTTAATTTGGTTTACAATAAAATAAGAATGTTGAATTAATATAACGACAAAAATACATATACTTAATTTGAAATAAAAAAATATGAGTGTCCTGTTCTGACGCTACTCGACGAAAATGGTGCAATTTTATGAGCAAAACCATGAAATAAGTTGTTAGTTAAATTTTATGAGCAAAACCATGAAATAAATTGTTAGTTAAATTTTATGAGCACAACCATGTGTGAGCACAACAATCAACAACAATTGATTGTTAAACTTAATTGTTTTAAATAAAGTTATTCCGGTGTTTTGATAAATTTTCTGCCTAACTATCATAATTAAATAATTTTTATAAAATCTCATGCATTTTTGATCTCGTTTAATTTGGTTTATATTAAATATAACGACAAAATTACATGTACACAGTTTGACTAATAAACTGCAAAAATTATGAGTGTCCTGTTCTGTCACTGCTGGCGAAAATGGTGTAATTATATGAGCAAAACCATGAAATAAGTTGTTAGTTAAATTTTATGAGCACAACCATGTGGGGGTACAACAATCAACAACATTTGATTGTTAAACTTAATTGTTTTAAATTCCGGTGTTTTGATAAATTTTCTGCCTAACTATCATAATTAAATAATTTTTATAAAATCTCATGCATTTTTGATCTCGTTTAATTTGGTTTATATTAAATATAACGACAAAATTACATGTACACAGTTTGACTAATAAACTGCAAAAATTATGAGTGTCCTGTTCTGTCACTGCTGGCGAAAATGGTGTAATTATATGAGCAAAACCATGAAATAAGTTGTTAGTTAAATTTTATGAGCACAACCATGTGGGGGTACAACAATCAACAACATTTGATTGTTAAACTTAATTGTTTTAAATTCCGGTGTTTTGATAAATTTTCTGCCTAACTATCATAATTAAATAATTTTTATAAAATCTCATGCATTTTTGATATCGTTTAATTTGGTTTATATTAAATATAACGACAAAATTACATGTACACAGTTTGACTAATAAACTGCAAAAATTATGAGTGTCCTGTTCTGTCACTGCTGGCGAAAATGGTGTAATTGTATGAGCAAAACCATGAAATAAACTGTTAGTTAAATTCATAATATCAAAAAATAGTATTCCGGTGTTTTGATCAATTTTCTACCAAACCATTAAAATTAATTTTTTTTAAAATAAAAACTAAGTTTTTAGAATTTTTGGTCTTATTTAATTTGGTTTATATTAAAATAAGAAGGTTGTAATTAATATAACGACCAAATTTCATTTATTTAGTATGAAATAAACTACAAAAAATATGAGTGTCCTGTTCAGACGCTACTCGACGAAAACGGTGTAATTTTATGAGCAAAACCATGAAATGAATTGTTAGTTAAATTTTATGTGCAAAACCATGAAATAAATTGTTAGTTAAATTCATAATATCAAAAATGGTATTCCGGTGTTTTGATCAATTTTCTTCCAAACTATTAAAATTAATTTTTTAAAATAAAAATTAACGAATTTTTGATCTCGGTTAATTTGGTTTGTATTAAAATACGAATGTTTTAATTACATGACGACAATAATACATGTAGTTCAAATAAAATATGAGTGTCCGGTTCTTTTGTCTTCGACTGTACTCAATACTACCCGACGAAAATCTGGACAGTGGAGATCGCAGAGCGTAGAGTAGGGTAGCGTTGCATAGCATCGGGCAGATGTGCACCGGGGTAATACAATCTTATGGAAAATTGGACTTCGGATTAGCGTTGAGTAGCGTCGCATAGCGTTGCATTGGGTAAGTGTGTTCTCGGCTATAGTCGTTGCCTCCCATACTCCACCAAATACAAACTATCACCTTTTGTTGATGAATACATTTTTTTCGTGTCAAGGGGACTCGGTCATTTGGCGACTTCCTGGTGCCGTAAAGGATGCATTTTTCTTCGCATGTGACAATCCGGTCAAAGTCTCCACTTTGTACCGTGCAAGCAATGAAATGTGTTTAAATACAAAAGGTAGTTAAAGGTAGTTAACGTCGGTCAATTTATAATAAATCCATTTGCTTGCACTTCTTCCCAAATCGATGTAAGGTAGACCAAATGGTTTCATTTCTTACGTTGAACACTAGCACACTCCTGACATGTTCGACTCCAATTACTTCCGTCAATTCGTCGTCATTCAATACAGAAGATCCAGAATAATCGGGAGTAAAAATGTGGCCGGTACATCCATTAAAAAAATATTTTATCCGCCGTTATTGGATTGAAGTGAAACGTAATATCTATGAGAGGTTCAATTTAAATTATTAGCAAAAAACACTTGTATTAATCAAAATGTTCTAACTTCTATTGGAAGAAATCCCCTTATCCGGGTGATTTTTCTATTCATTACCCAAGTTAAAGACCAATATTAGAAGAGGATTAATTACAGTAGAAACGGGATATAGAAGATTTTGTTTACAGCTCAGTCGTTGTTTGACGTAACTTAATGAGAAACGAGGCACTTCGATAATTCCACTGCTATAACGGCTATTCGATTCTTTCCTTCTGAAGAAAAAGTCGATGATGTCAAAAGCAAATGTTTCACTTACCTAACTATGGTATTTACTTCATTGTGAAAAGCAAATACTAAAATCCTCTTATTGTATCGCGACGTTTAGCTCTGTGTGGTCAGCATAGTTGGTGCTATTTCACTCAAGAAAAAAACGAGTTTTAAACTGCTGTGAAAATAGAGGTATTAAATAAGTAAAATGAGAGGTAATGGATATCAGTAGATGTAGATGTATATTCGGGGTAAGTAATATACCGCGCCCTCGAGAGCTATTGTATTCCCCGTTCTGTAACTATAGCACACCGGTTAGTCCTAGTTGTTCAAGAAGTTTGATTAGTAAGATAGGTTTCAGTGGTGAATTCCTTCTATGATGAAGGATAGTTTATGATGCTCATTCCAGAACACTTCCTACTTCGGGGCAATGTAGACCCACAGTTGCTGCTTCCTTGCAGAATCTGCACAGCCGGGTTGGATTATACCAATCTTACTCATATACCTATTTAGACCGCAGAGTTAAGAATCATTTTTGAAGTTTTTTCCTGCTTCCTTTAATGCATTCTGTTGCTTTTTATCTTCCAAATCTTGCTTAAAGTTTCTTCAATTGTTTGTGTCTAATGAGTGAATTCTACTGTTTTCTCATTTTCATTTTGTCGTTTGTCAATATAGTGTATTCCATATGCCACAGACAAGCGGAGGACCTATCAGGAGTATAGCAGTCCCCCCAAGGAAATTTGAGTAGTCATAGCCTTACGGACATCAGCGATCACAGTAAATTATTCTGAGTGGAAAGCTACAAATTGAGCGTCAATTTCCTCCAAGCGAGCATTAACTTTACCAAATCTCGCATCTATTTCCTTACCATGCAAGGGCGTCCGCTTTCTCCTTTCCTTCTACTCCTACATGTCCTGAGACTCAGTAGATATCAACTTTATTTTGCATACACAATCTATTTTATTGCACAGTAATGATGTTTGACATTAGTGATCTGATGGCTGCCTGGATATCTGATGTAAAATTTACATTCTTGTTTTTGTATCGTTTGTTCAAATTGAACTAAGTGCATCTCTTAACTGCATAGACTTCAGCCTGGGTGATACTGGATGATACTTCCACTTAAAGTGATTGGATGTAGTGGATATTGGAGGCTTAACATATTTCGGTCCAGTGTTCCAAGATATCCTTTGAGTGGATTTCTCATAAGTCTTATGAAAGTATTCGACTTCAGCCTGCTAGCTAGGTACAGTCCTTAGTATATGATTCTTTGTTATGTTATGTCATATAATCTTTGTTATGTCATAAATACAGTATATGATTTGTTTGTTTTTATATAAAGAAGCAACTTGTTTAACCAAATATAATTCTTATTTTTTGAACAACATATGTTTCATACCATACTCACAAAAATGTAGTCCATAGATCTGCGGAACGGAATTTGCCTGCTAATTCTTACAATTACTTCTCTCTCTCTCACTNCTCTCTCTCTCTCTCTCTCTCTCACTCACTCACTCACTCACTCACTCACTCACTCACTCACTCACTCACTCTCTCTCTCCTAAGCCTTTAATAAGTGGTGGAAGGGGGCGTCGGTGGCCGCAACGGTATAGGCTAGGCGTTGACACGGCACTCACCACTGTAAGGTAAACGTCCCGGGTTCGAATCCAGTGGCCCGGCATTCGAACCCGACAACCGCTTTTTTTCAAAAACGCCGGCACCCTGAGGGTTTACCTATGCTGTTGCGAACCCTCGATTAAAAAAAAAAAAAATAAATAAAATAAAAGATACAGTTTTATACGCTGACTTATGAAGGACAAATATGTGCAATGTTATCGTGTTGCTTAAGCTAAACTTTAAAACTTAAAAAATATACGTTTTGAAAATTATCTCAAGTGTTTAATAATTATGCATATTCTTGAATTTGAATTCAGATGAATAACTCTTTTTGTTAATAGAAAACAACCAGCATCATCCGTGCTCCTTTTCAACATCCCGTACTATTTCACTTTATGATTGTTCGCTCCTTGCGACATACTGAAATATGATTAAGAACTACATTTTTAAATTGCACATGATTTGGTAATTTTTGGCTTTTTCGATGAAATCATCCACAATATTCCACAAAAATCGTTACTCATTTTATTGTTTTAGATTTTTTCAGTCAAAAATTGTAGGTTTGTAGGTTGCGAATCCTCGTTTAAAAAAACTCCACACTTCCAATGTAAACATGTTCGATGAAAATATGAACATCATTGATCAAATCTCTTTCATAAAAATCTTTAAGATTCATGATCCGAAATACCATGGATTACGAGGTTGTTCAATTATCGACCAACTTTGATTATAATCTGGTTTGGGATGTTATTGGGTATGTGGTCCTTCAATGAATGTATTATTATTATTCTGTATTATACAATTGCCTTAAAGCTTTCCGCTCTTTATTTGCCCTTTCTCAGGGCACTACAATAACATAGTAAAATATAAAAAAATTTAAATACAAATTCAGTTCAATTACAAACGTAGAGATAACATTAACATTCAACTTACATGTACGACGTCCTAAATAAAAATAACAATGTAATAACCATTTAAAAGTCAACTATTTTATAAATACACCTCTCTACACGTTTTAAACAGAAATTGTCAGGTTATAATAAGTATGGTTTATATTTCAAGTGACTACCAATTTAATCAGGCAACTGTATAATACAGTGTATGATTCATTGATGGACCACATACCCAATAACATCTCAAACCAGATTATACCATGGATTCACCAATCCGACATCCAACAGCAGCTTCTACAAGTCTCTCTCTCTCTCTCTCTCTCTCTCTCTCTCTCTATCTCTCTCTCTCTCCCTCCCCCTCGCTCTGTCTCTTCCTCTTACAATTTTCCATTTTTCAACCATTTCATATCATCAAACAAACAATGGTTTTTGATGTTTTGTGATTTATTATTTAATATTAATTCAAAGAGGACGGGGGTATTTTGGGGAAACTTGTATTAGAATCGGGTTTATTTTTAAAGGGTGAGGAAAATATTACCCCCCTCTCAGAAACCTACCAGCAACCAAGATATGATCATTACGAAAATAACTTAAGCTCGTAAAATGTAAATTAAGAGAACGTATTCTTTCGTACTTTGATTACATTTGATATTAACTTAAATATGGAAGTGACTCTTTAATTTGGTTAGCCTAATTTTAAATTATTTAACAATAACGTCGCTGCTCTGTGTTTATTATTCACTTTACCTCAAGTTCTAAAAATATCTCATTATTAATCTTAGTTATTATCAAAGGTAAATAAAAGCTATATGCTTCCCCACTTGTTTTAAATTATATTAATTTAAGATTAATAAACGCTTTTTGTTATTAAACTCAATCTCGCTTCAATTCAATTAAATTTATAAACCGACTTATTTTTGGAAATTGTCCGTGTATTTTTATTTTTTACGTAGGTGCAAACTTTTAAAATGTCTATAAAAACTGTTCCGGTTTTTCGTGCTATTATAGCTTTTTTCGTTAAATTATCTCTTTTTAATTTTAAATTAAACCTTTGTATACAGCATTAAAAAAACCTTAGGAGATGCAAGTCAATTAAAGGAAAATGCTATATATTTGAGCAGTTTTTTAAATATAAAATAAACTGTTTTAAAATTAAAAGCAGAACCCTTTTATTTGAAATTTAAAAAAAAAAAAAAGATAAAAAGGGTTGATTTGGAATTAAAAAGGGTTAATTTGGCAGAAAAAGCTATACGCACTGTGGCAAAAAAAGGGAAATAAACTGTAAAAGTTGTATGGAAAAGAGAACCAAAGTTCGCCAAGGTGTTTTTTCTAGTTCATATAGAAATTTATCACAATTACAATTTAAAGTTACATAAAATTGAACATAAAATAAATGATTCTTCTATTGATTCTAGGTTTTTTAGAATATTAAATAGTTTAGATAAAATTTATTTTTTATTTTTAAATGTCAAATCACAAATTAAAATCAGAACCCTTTATTTGAAATTAAAAAAGATCAAATTGAAGTTAAAAAGGGCTGATTTGGAATTAAAAATGGTTAATTTGGCAGAAAAAAGCTCTATACACTATGGCAAACAATGGGAAATAAACGGTAAATTTTGTATGGAATAAGAGAACCAAAGTTCGCCAAGGTACTTTTTCTACAAGTTTATATAAACATTTATTATAATTACAATTAAAAGTTACATAAAATTGAATACAAAATAAATGATTCTTCTATTGATTCTAGGTTTTTTAAAACATTAAATAGTTTAGATAAAATTTATTTTTATTTTTAAATATCAAATCACCAATTAAAAGAACAACCCTTTATTTGAAATTAAAAAAGATCAAATTGACGTTAAAAAGGGTTGATTTGGAATTAAAAATGATTAATTTGGCAGAAAAAAGCTATATACATTGCAAAAAAGGGGAATGAACTGTAAATGTTTTTTGGAATAAGAGAACCAAAGTTCGCCAAGGTGTTTTTTCTTCGCCTGTGAGATTGAAAATAATGACACAACTTGCTTTTACAGACAACTGGACTACTTGAAATGAGCTGAGGTGAGGTGACTGTGGCAATTCACTTTTTGGAAAAGAGTTTTCTACTCACAGAAGTTTTAGACTGCTATCTGCATTTCGATAAATAAATACTCATCATCAGGCAGAAGATGCATACGCGTCTCTAAAGTTGAATTGTAGGAATGGCGTGTAAATCCATTCCTGGCAGCTGTTTTTTCGTGGTACCTCGCGTCGGCTGGCGTTGGATTTACAAACCGTTCCTACAATTCACGTCTATACAAGGTTTTGTATCTCCTGCCTGATGATGAGTATTAAATATTAGAAATTCGGATAGCTGACGAAAACTTCTGTGAATAGAATTATCTTTTCCAAAAACGTGAACAAGATTATTAGCAAATTTTTATGATTTTATCACGAAACTGGCAACTAATCGTGATCAACTTATAAATGAGTTAGAAAGAACTTTTTTCTTTGGTTTAACCTATATGGGATAATTCTTCTTATTATTTTTCTCATGGGCTGTATAGTAGCAATCTCAGGATATAGGCGAATAAGGGAATTCATCAGAATTCAGATTATACTCCAGCAAAACTTAAAAAATTACTTTTGTACTTCACAACAGTCCTGGAACCTAGTTGAGAATGATTTTATTTGGCAGGCCTAACATATTTAGTTATTGTTTTCCTATTCAGCACCATTCATGAATAGATGATATTTGAGTTTTATGCTGCGAGTACTGCTCTGGCAATCTGATATTTTTTTTTACGAGGGTTCGTAACAGCAGAGGTTATATCAACCCTCAGGGTGCCGTTATTTTTGAAACCAAGCCCATTTGTAAGTATGTCGGGTTTGAATGCAGGGCCGCTGGATTCGAACCCGGGACCTTTACCTTACAATGATGAGCGCCGTTCCAACGCCTAAATCGTTGCGGCCACCGACGCCCCCTTTAAAAATTATTGATCATGGCAATTGCATTTGATTTATTTATATAGTTTGGTTGTTTTCATTAAATTATCATTCCTTCTCACTTCTTTTACAATAGTTATCTTATTATTTATTATATACCATAGACGGGAACATAAATAGTAAGATCGAGAATTCAGCAAATAATAAGATGAAAAATTAATTATAAAATCAACTTATTGAAAATAATATTTATGATAATATTTTTTTAATAAATTTGGATTATAAAAATTTTCAAACTCATCATAGCTTTCTTAGTGTATAACAGCTAATAACATAAACAAATGGAGTCAATTGAGAAAATAAATGATCTTGAAAGACTTTTTTCTTTTTTTTGCGAAAGATAATTTCTTAAATGTATTTTATCACGTTTGCGTATTACCATAGTAATTCTTTCACTTTTACTACACAATTTCAATGATTAACTACAGTTAAAACTAGCTGAGGAAAACTATTGTACTAATGAATACGGACATGTTTAGAATCATGTAACTGGGATAAATACGGTGTAATGGAAGCAACACAAAAAGGGAACACAAAACCTCTCAAATAGCTTTACAAGAAAAACTGATCTTTATATATTATTTCTTTCAATTAATTATTCTCTTAAATGTAGGGGCTTGGTTGAGATAAAAAATCAATGTCATGAGCGGGATTCGAACCCATAACCTTCGGCTAAATACGCCGCTGCTCTAATCACTTCTTTACATGTAAGATAATGTATAAATATTAATCAATTTTTGTTTTAGTGGGCAATTGACCAAGTTGCCAAGTTCTTTTAATTCATTATTCTTTTTGTGTAATGCCTTATTTGAGATAAAAAAGTCAGTGTCATGAGCGAGATTCGAACCCACGATCTTCGGCTAGATACGCCGCTGTTCTACCACTTGAGCTATCCTGACTTCGATCCTCTCGGACACCAACTCTCCATATCAAATTCTCAACTTACAACCCTTGAATTTTCCCTCTTTTTGCCATTTTTCAAATGTCGTGTAATTAGGGTTGGATTCTCAGCGACTTATGAAGTGGCGACAGGGAGCTGTTAGTGAAGTGATACTTCTTTTACTTATTAAATATTAATCCATTTATGTTTTATTGGTTAATTGTCCAAGTTACTTTTTACAATTAATTATTCTTTTCATGTAGTCTTGGTTGAGATAAAAAAATCTGTGAATCGAATCCTGATTACACGACATTTGAAAATGGCAAAAAGACGGAAAATTCGAACAGTTGGTTGACATGGAGAGTTGATATCCGAGTGGATCGAAGTCACAATAGCTCAAGTGGTAGAGCAGCGGTGTATCTAGCCGAAGATCGTGGGTTCGAATCTCGCTCATGACACTGACTTTTTTATCTCAAATAAGGCATTACACAAAAAGAATAATGAATTAAAAGAACTTGGCAACTTGGTCAATTGCTCACTAAAACAAAAATTGATTAATATTTATACATTATCTTACATGTAAAGAATCCAATAAAACAAATACAACATACAAGTTCAGGAAAAACGAACACAGTTTATAAATAGTAATTGCACCAAAAAGGAAACCCTTGCAACTGTAGAGTCTAATCTAGACCAATAAACCTCACCTGCGACGCATGTACACAAAGTTAGGGTGATTAAAATCCCAAGAATAAAACACTTTCAAGTAAACACGGCCAAAGGGCTACTTCACAGAATTATTACCCTAAGACATGAATCATTTCACCACAAGAACATAACGATGTACAAATATATCTTCCATAACTACTACCCTAAACACATAATCAATAGAATAATCAACAACTACAACTCAACACTAACACCATTCACTATTACTAATAATACTACATGAAGTCTATCGAATACAAACAAACCAGCATACATTTTCATATCATTTATCCAAGGCCTATCACATAAATTAAACACATTTCTCTCTTCTGATAATTTTAAAATAGCTTTCAAAAACTATTAAAAAATTCACATACTTTTTTCCAAAATTCCATCCCACACCAGTAACAAACAAACCTGACGTAATTTACAAAATCAATTATTTTTAATTGTCCGGCAACTTACATCGGTATTTTTTTACGAGGGTTCGCAACAGCAGAGGTCATATTTTAAAAAGCCTATTTGTAAGTATGTCGGGTACGAATGCAGGACCGCTGGATTCGAACCCGGAACCTTTACCTTACGGTGATGAGCGCCGTGTCAAAGACTAAACCTTGCGGCCACCGACGCCCCCTAAACATCGGTATTACATCCCAATATCTGGATCAGAGAGTAAAGCAACATATCTATGATTGCAAAAAACCAAAAAAAAATCCTACAGCACTCGCTACCCACCATTTTGAACACAAACACAATTTCGACTTCAACAATCCAAAAATATTACACACAGAACAAAACAAACATAAACGTAACTTTTTAGAAATGGTTTAAATCAACAGAGATAAAAACAGCATCAATTACAGAACAGACACATGTAAACTCAGTCGCAGCTACGCTAATATCATCAATCACATTCAATATCGATAAAGTACATATATCATCATCACATCACACAAAACATATAATATAACATAAAAAACAATCATCACATTCCACACATCAAACATTTTTACGTAGTCTAATTTTTGAACAATTTAGCTTTCCTTCCCCTAATTATCCCCGTCTATATAATCCTGAAAAGATAATCAAGCCGAACCATTACCCATTTTTTCCCATTGTCGACTCCTTTCACCTCAAAGAAGCCGACTCCTCATATAAAAATGACTTTCTATCGCGACTTCCCTCCCCACCCCTTCAAAATCCAACTTATATGAACATAAAACATCATTATCTCACTGGCCCTTTCAACACGACACACAATAATGACACATCTACACAGAAAACAATTACTTTGAGTGAGTACAAATACTTTGATTGAATCTACAATTTCTAGCCTTGCATAAATTCATTTTTTTCCACATCCTACATGTATTTGTAAAATTTAAACAAAGTTTATAAATCCCAGGCCTGAAGATGATCTCAATAAAGATCGAAACGTTGGCACGATAAAGAAAATGTTTTTCTAAAACCTACGTCATACCAGACCGCATCACACGATCTCCAAATAATCATAAATAATAAATATTATATTTGACGAACAAAGCCAGAAATGTATCGAGAAAGTGGTTAATCACGAAGAGCCGATGGGTTCAATTGAAACAACGTGCAAATGCCATTGGTGAAAATACAGAACCATCAGTGATGTTGAGATATGTGTTAAGTGCGAACCTAACATGCAAATAATAGAAGCACCTTGAGATCAATAATGACATTTTTTACAGTGCAATATTGTCGTTGTTCGACGAAGTGGAAACAATCGGGGCATTGTTAATAAATTAATTAGAGACAAATCCCAGCCTCCATATAACTCAATCAGCAATTTTTCCCCGAATTTTTTTTAATCGTCTAAAATAGAGGACGGAATAAAATGCCGTTCGAGGGTGAAATGGGTTAGGTAATTAAACCAGTAAAATGATATTAGAGCTTTTGTCTGCGAGTGGGTATTTGTTTGACCCAAGTTAATGAGTTCTGGTCAAAATGACCCTTCCGCCACATTATCTCTAACCGTTTTCCCTTCTTATGCGGCTCAATTGACAAACCCTGCCCATTTGACTAAAACCCTTTAAATTAGTTTCTAGGTTGTAGTGATTATGAAATTCTCGGGCCGGGCTCGAACTTTCTCCAAGAATCCTGTGGATTGATTGCTTTTTGAAATTAAAATCGCCCCCCCCCCCGGAGAGTAAAGCGGCCGAATTGTCTCGGCAGAGATTATAGGAACAAAGTTTTTATTTTTCAACCTTTTTAATCCAAAACGATTATAATCGGAAAGCATTCCGTTATTCAAGAAGGGTTAATAACTTTTGCAGCTTTAATTGAACCCCCCAAGGTTGATATTACATTTAATAAAGCCGCCTATTAAAGCTACTATTATTTAGAATTAAAATAATTATGCTCTTCCTGCTTACTCTAAATAAAATCCAATATATGTGTGGGGAAGAGAATTTTTTTATAGAGTCATATTTAATTAGTAATAAGTTTTGTTAAAATCAATACTGTATACAATTCACATTTAAGTTATGTTAAAATCAACTTTCAATCAACAAATGACAACACACTTACCCTATGCGACGCTACCGATGTTTGACGCCTGTCCTCTTTTAGTAACACGATTTTCATTGATGATGACGTGAAAATTGAGATATTTGTTGCAAACTCAAAAAGAAAAGATAAAGAAATATGACACCGCTGTACTACACGATATGTTAAAAACAGAACCACCGGACTTTGAGCAATACAAGACATATAAAATGTAGCACACAACCTAGACGAAATGAAAAAAATAAGCAACATCAACCTCAGTGTTATTCATGTAAAAAGAGGTAAAATAATATATTTATTAAATTACAAAAAAAACCACACCAAGTATCACACCCACCATTGGAAAAAGTCGAAACAAGACTGGTACAATTAGCCAGCAGACACAACTCACAATAAAACCTGAAACACACATTACCCGATGCAACGCTGTGCGACGCTACCCGACGTAAATCCAAAGTCCAATTTTCCATAAGGTTGTATTACCCCCGTGCACATCTGCCCAGTGCTGTGCTATGCTACCCTACTCTACGCTCTGCGATCCCCACTGTCCACATTTTCGTCGAGTAGCATCTTGTACAGTCGAAGACAAAAGAACGGGACACTCATATTTTTATTCAAACTACATGTATCATTGTCGTTGTACTTTAATATAAACCAAATTAACCAAGATCATATATTCATTTTTTTTTAAATAGTTGTGTTGGTAGAAAATTGAACAAAACACCGGATACCATTTTTTGATATATTGAATTAAACTAACAATTGATTACACGGTTTTGCTCATACAATTACACCGTTTTCGTCGAGTAGCATCAGAACAGGGCACTCGTATTTCTTGTAGTTTATTTCAAACTATGTATATGTAATTTTGTCGTTATATTAATTACAACATTCTTATTTTAATATAAACCAAATTAAACGAGATCAAACATTCATGAGTTTTTATAACATTATTTAATTATTACAATTAATTACGGTTTTTAGTTGAGATAAAAAAAGTCAATGGCACGAGCGGGATTCGAACCCACGATCTTCGGCTTGATACGCCGCTGCTTTACCACTTGGCTTTGAAAAATGGCAAAAAGGAGGGAAAATTCAAAAGGTGCGGTTGAGATGGGAAGTTGGTGTCCGAGTGGATCGAGGTCACGATAGCTCAAGTGGTAGAACAGCGGCGTATCAAGCCGAAGATCGTGGGTTCGAAACCCGCTCGTGCCATTGACTTTTTTATCTCAACTAAAAACCTTAATTAATTGTAAGATATTAATTGGTCAAGCGGACCACGAAATTAGTGAATTATTTAATTAGGCGGAAAATTTATCAAAACACCGGAATACCTTTATTTAAAACAATTAAACTTAACTAACAATTTATTGCATGGTTTTGCTCAAAATAATGCATTAAGAACAAAAGAGGTGTTGCGATTGTGATAGTGATTATTGTGATACACGCTGTGTGACTGTACGTGACGTGCGCTTGACGTCGCATAGATGTGCACACCCTACCAAAAATGTGACAAGGCGTCGAGTAGGCAAATCCTACTCATGACTCTAACTTTTTCATTTCAACCAAAACCTTACATAAAAAGATTAATTGATTATTAATATTCATTAATGAAGCACGATGGTTGTTCTGTGTGGTGAAATTATACGAAGAGATTAAAAATGAACCGTCAATATGTTTGATTGTCAATAAAATGTGTACAAATTAACAATAAATTCGAAATCATTGCCCATCTAAAAACCCTCTCAAACTTATACCTCCCTGGTTCGTACTCCATTCGATTTATCTACTGAGAACTGCCGGAATTGGAAAAAGATAAAGTTAGGAATTTACAATTGCAACGATTTGTTTGTGAAATATACTTCAGCAGAGCTGAGTTCGCAGTGTTACTTTCATGCAATTTGGATTACAATGTTGGGAACGGAGGAAAGTGGTCTCAGGAGAAGGTAGAGAGTCTTTGAGGCGCAAGCTAACTTGATTTTCACAAAATCACATAGATGTCTATCCACTCCAACCCTCCGACCGTTCATTTCTTTTTTATAATAAGCAGTATCATTTTTCTTCATTGATTTCTCTCACGGAGGCACTACCTTTTACCTTTCTAATTCAATCACGTCATTTTCATTGGACTTTGAATAAAATCTTATTTTAGTCAAAACTAGACTCAGTGGCAGGTTGATTATCACGATTGGTCATCATTTGAAGCAGTATCATATTACAAATTAGGAAGTGACAAATGAATTCTTCCTAACGACAACGCATGATTAATTTTCTAGCATTTGACTACATCACTTTCTTCACATTGACAAATGGACATAAGTATCAACACCGGCCATCGACGGCAATAAGCCGAAACGAAAGTGACCGCTCACAAGACTGAGTTCTGTAAATATTTGACATATTTATAATGAATTTTGACTTCGGAGGAAAACTTACTATCTTGTTCAAACAGTCAATTATCACACACCAACTCGTATCGCAGCACATAAAGACTACATTACAAAACGGTGAAGTTTCCTTCCCATTGTTTAAGAAATTAGATTTTAACAACGACGCCGGTTTAAATTATGTGGAGGATATACTACAAGTACGGTTTGATAGAGTAATAAAAATGCTAATCATACAAAACTTGTACCACTTTGTTTCAAGTTGTGGGGTTTTGTTTATTCTCTCTCTCTCTCTCTCTCTCTCTCTCTNATAATATTTAATATTTACTTTTCCTTTTATTATTTCTTTTTAGTTTATTTTATTGATTGAGTTATGTGCATTATAGGTAATCATAAATATGTGAATATATAATATGTAAATATATTTGCAATTATATTTCAGCTATTATTATTCAATTATATCCTATTATTACATTACTGAAATTAAGTAAATACTTAGAAGAGAGAATTTAGTGACAAAAGAGGCGTTGCGATTGTGATACTGATTTGTGATACACGCTGTATTACTACGTGGCGTGCGCTTGACGTCGCGTAGATGTGCACACCCTACCAAAACGCGGCAAGGCGTCGGGTAGTATCGGGTAGCGTAGCATAGCGTTGCATCGGGTAAGTGTGTTCCCCGCTTAAGTTTTCTGTCTAAAGTTATCCCCAAGTATTTTACCGCGTTTGACCACTCTATGTTTCAATTGTCTACTATTAGTTGGTGATGTAGTGTAGGTCGTCTTTTGGTTAACAAAATTACCTGCGTTTTTTGACCATGTTGATTTGTGTCCACCTGCGGAAATATTTTATTAGTCTATGAAGAGCCACTGTCAGTCGAATTACTATGGCGTCTATTCTCCATGGTGTGACATACAGAGCTCTGTCATCAGCGAACAATGACAACACAGCATTCTCTTTTAAGGAGGGCTTGTTATTTATGTAAATGGAAAACAAGATTGGCCTAGTACAGAGCACTGAGGTACACCCGTAGGCAGACTTCTTTTTTTACACTTTTCATATCCAACATGGACCTGAAAGGTTCGGCCTGTCAAGTATGAGCTGACCAGTCGAATAACATATGGTGGAAATCCATAAACTATTAGCTTATAGAGAAGACCTTCATGCCAAACGGTATCTAAGTCCTTCTCTACGTGTGACAGCAACACTCCGGTATGCTTTTTTTCATTAAATTTTTTTGTGCCGTTGTCGACTAGTCGCGCTAGTTGCGCTGTCGTAGAATGATCCTTTCAAAAGCCGTACTGTTCATTTATTAATAATTGTTAAAAGTATTAGGTTGCGAATACCGACAACTTACTTGTTTCCAATAATGTAGATTTTTTATTTATAAACAAAATCGTTCATTTTCTCGGGGTTTAAATGATAATTATTCCCGTAACCGTAAAACTGTGGAAATAACTAAGCAAGCTATTCATGAATTTTCACAGATTTGTATGATTTTAAATAAGAAAAACAAACTTTTTTGTTTATATTCCGACACATATATAATATATTGTTATAAACTCATGTATCTGTATATTTATGTTTATATCACATATCTATTATGTTATTATAGATAGTATAGAAGAGTATGTGAATGCTGTAGCTTCTTTCGGATTTTGACGGTCAGGTCGTACGGAAAGGGCTGACTCTGCGGAAGTATTTATGTCCAAGGGGCAGGGGGTCGCTTTTCCTTTTATCCCTCCAATTTTATCACCTCGTCCCCGGCCGTTTGAAGACGTTCCCTGTAAAGGCTGTGCCCCCGACTGTCAGTATTTTATGACTGGAGGATTGCCGGAGAATTCTTAGATCGCGTCGGGCCGGTACAGAAATATCGGCTGGATTTCGCCCGCTTGTTCCGAGAGGCTTTTATGGAAAAAAAGGTTTTATAATAATTTGGTTTATTTTTTAATTTTCAAAAGAAAAGCGTACATTTTAATGGGTCTCGTTTCCGTATTTTGTAGTTTTTAATGAATTAATTTTCCTAAGAAACTGCTATACCCGAGTTAATCCAGCGAGAGATTATGCTAACGCTCCGCCTCAAACTCTTATTAGCGAGTCACTCGTTTATTTATGGTATAATTATATTTGCCCACCTTTTAAGCTTTTAGAATTACCAATGAAAAACCCTCCGAAGTTAAGAACGATAGGGTATGCTCATGTTCCACTATTAGGGGAAATTTCTGCTAAGTGAAACCGATGTTCTTACATTTAATGAATAAAACAAAATGGATGAAGAGAAATAACCCATTTTATTGAAATTGGAATAGCGAAGAAAAGTAATCAGTGCTAATAAAAGTCCATATACATTACAATTTGAAACGGTCAGACCGCATTTATAGCGATTGAGTTTCTTCAAAATTGATTGTTTTGTATTACACCATACATTCAAACTTTCATGGTCGTACGGTCTTCGGGAAACCGGCAGACATGTTAGTAGGTTACTTACGCCGAATCGCGTTTTTTATTTTTAAATGTGTGGTGGTAAGTGACCGTTAATCGAGGATTACTCAGAAATCGTGACATGCGGTCTGGTGTGATGTAGGTTTCTGAAAAACATTTTCTTTTTCGTGCCAACGTTTCGATCTTTATTGAGATCATCTTCAGGGCCTGGGATTTATAAACATTGTTCAAATTTCAAATCAGGGCTCAGTGTTTGTGTTCTGTATAATTGTGCCATTCTTGCGTGTCGTGTTGAGAGTGCCCAAATTTATTTTTAAAACTAAATTTTCTAATGTACTCTATAGATTCTCCCTTAAAGCTAGGTTATATAATAGTAACATTTTGATTGAACTAGAACAGAGCTTTCTAAACTTTTTAGTCAGCGGACCCCTTTCACAAAACAAAATCTAGGGCGGACCCCCGGCATTGAAGTATTTAAAATTAGATATTTATTGTATATATAGTAAATTAAAGTTCAATAAATTAGCCTGTCGATTCCTAATTAGGTGATGGAAAGGGATATCAGTATAAAACAAACATTAGATTGACATATTTAACTTTATTTACAAAATCCGGAACACAAAAATCAAATTGGACACAACGGAGTCAATAGGTATATACAACTCGAGGCAAATTCAAAAGTAATTTGATCATTAATGATTAATGAATTAATGGGAAGAGTGAGGTTGTTTTAACCTGGCCAGTTTGAATTTGTTGGGTTTAATGTTTGATCGCTGGAGACTGATGTCGGGTTCAGCATGTAGACAGGTTCCATATTCAGTTTTGGTAGCTGTGAAGATTCGGATTCGCATAAGTAAGTTGAGGCAAATGGAAATTCGTTTAATTTTTTTTGTTTTCCAGACGTCGTCAAAAATTGGACTAAGTATTGTATTCGAAAGTAGATTTCAAAGTGGAGTCTGAACTAATGTATATCAAACATTCGTATTCACTTGGATATGTTATGGTTGGCTTTGTCGACGGTTCGATCACCCGTTTATTGTCATTGCTCTGAAACATTGTATCTCGAGCTGTTGGAAAATAGTGCCCAAAGGACATCTCCCAACTTCGAAAGTGTTCACAATATTTCATCAATCAACGTCGTTCGCAAGCTCCAGTTTGTTTTCTTGTAAAATAAATCATTTAACACAGGAAAACACTCCGCCTATTCGTTTTCAACAGATTCAACCCAAAACTGGTCTTTTCTATTGAAGGCGTGAACATTGTCATTAGCATCGAAAGTTCTGGTACTCTTTCCATTCAAAGATTGGATTGGATACTAGTATGTATAGTATAGTATCTTATACATACTAAAGTATACATTGTTATTGACAACGTTGGCCAATTTGACATTGTGGTCCATCAACAAAATAAGTCTTCAGAACGTAATTCCTGCCACCTCACTTATGTATGTTCTGCTCATAAAATTTAACTAACTATTTATTACAGGGTTTTTCTCATAAAATTTAACTAACAGTTTATTACATGGTTTTGCTCTTAAAATTTAACTAACAATTTATTACATGCTTTTGCTCATAAAATTTAACTAACAATTTATTACATGGTTTTGCTCAAAATAGTGCATTAAAAACAAAAGAGGCATTGCGATTGCGATACTGATTTTTGATACACGCTGTGTGACTGTACGTGGCGTGCGCTTGACGTCGCATAGATGTGCACACCCTACCAAAACGCGGCAACGCGTCGGGTAGCAACATCGGGTAGCGTCGCATAGCGTTGCATCGGGTGTGTTCTCGGCTTTACTATTCTTAAGTAAATCCGTGATTAAAAATGTGGATAGTATTTGTTTGTTTTTCGTTTGTATTTTCTATTTTGTTTTATCCAACTAACAAGAATATATCGGTTAATTTAATTAAAATTAATATCATAAAAATAAATTACAAATATCCCTATCATATTTGAGCAGTTTATTTTATTATTTATCGATTTATTGGTAATAAGAGAGTTTTACAAAAAAAAATAATACCGTGGCTGAAGATAATAGTTGGGGACCGCGGTAGCCGAGTGGTTAGCATGAGAGACTCTCACGCCGCGGTCGTGGGTTCGATTCCCACCGTCGCCTCTGGCCCTTTTTTCACAATAACCCCCCCAAATTTGAACACACATATATGAATTGTCACATGGCTAATAGGCATAGTTCATAACGCAAAAAAAAAAAAAAGAAGATAATAGTTCAATGAAAAAAGTAGATGAAAAAGAAGTCGTAGACTGAGGGAAAAGAAAAGAGTAGTAGAATGTAGCAAAAGAAAAATAAACAGTTAAAGACTGTAAAGGAAAAAAAAATTCGTAGGTCGGGGAAAACGTTTACATTGTGGAAGAAGAAAAAATCGTAGATTGTATCGTATTGGACCTTCGTTGTAATTACACACCAAAAACCACCATGATCCGTCTTGCTCCGATTTTCAGCAAACCCACCTCGATTTAATTTTAAAACGATTTCGGGGACACAGTGCCTCTTAACCCAAAAAGCGCCGTAACCAACAATAGTTGCCTCGTCATGGAGTTAATCAGTGAACTATGATATTTCTTGTTAATTAAGCTTTATCTCCGCCCTGCCACAAACATGTTGTAATTTAAGTGACTAAATATCGTAGGGGCCAGTTTGATGAACGAGTTGCAATTATGTATCTACCAAAGCGTTAGTGATATGCCCAATACGTGCTCTGGGTACGTTATTGCATAAATTGTCTCATGCCTTTAACATATAATTGCTGTAATTAAAAGTCTATACATTACATTTGGGCGAAGGGAAAGTGTACATTATAATTAAAGTTAAATAAAATGATGTATTTTTATAACAAATTATTAAACCGTCAGCAGATTAACCTTATATATTATTTTATTCTAATGGTAATAGTTTTTTCTGACAAATTAACCATTTTTAACTTCAAGTTAATCATTTTAATATCAAACTAACGCATTTTAACTTCAAAGTAACCATTATTTAACTTCATATTAACCTTTTTTAATTTCAAATGAACCCTTTTTAACTTCATATTAACATTTTTGACTTCAAATTAACCATTTTTAGTTTCAAATTAACCATTTTTAGCTTCGTATGAACTTTTTTAAATTTCAAATTAACCCTTTCTTTACAGCATTAAAATTTAAACAAAAACAAATGCATATATGTTATATAATACGTTTAATTTAATAATTATCTATTAGTAACTTGTAAGTGCGCAGTAGAAAGGTATGCATAATAACATTTTCTCCCCCTGTAATAATGCAATTGTTCCTTCCTTTGACCTCAAGAAGCATTCTTTTACAAGCTTTAGTCGAGGGAATATCGGCACTGTCGTAGTAAAGATAAATAAACTTTTTGAAAACTCCAATGTAGGTAGTTTATTTGTTTGTAACTTATATATTTGAGAATTCGTTATGGAGTCTTATCTAAAATAACACACACACACACACACACACACACACACACACACACACACACACACACACACACACACACATATATATATATACCCAACTGATTTTTTTTTCATTTTCTCGATAAAAGAAAATTCTGCTCTTAATTTGTCTCATTGTTTTTATCAATAAATATTTGTTTATGCTATGTTTTAAATTGGGGATATCAATTAGACGTAAACACACTTAATCCTTAATCCAAAACAAGGATAAAGGATTTTTCGATGTTTAATATTTACGGAATTTAATATGTTTATTCAGTCTCACTTGAATTCTGAAGCAATAAACTGTTTAGTAGTTTTCATCTTTGTTTTCTTAATTTCAATCTTTAAACTTAGTGCTGAGGTTGTTGCTCGTGGTGTGGCACTTATTGATGATGGACGTTCCATCAGGTATGCGGCTATTGCCATCGGAGTTCCCTAAAGAACTCTGCGACGTTTTCGAGAAACTGGGCCCTACCATAGAATGCCCGGTTCTGGACGTCCTTGGGTAACAGAACCACAGAATGACCGTTTTTTGACTTTGATAATTTTGCGAAACAGGCAACTTACTGTTGTTGAAGGGACTCATCAGCCCCTGGAAGTTCGAGTGTCCAAATTTCTGAACGCACTGCTCTAAGAAGATTAAGTATGGACTGACGGCTTTTCGCCCCGTAAGAGGAGCGGAATTGACCAGAACACCCGGAGTTGCGCGGCTCGCATTTGCTCGAGGTCTTTGGACGACCGGCTGCACTTTTAACAAATGAATGTAGATTGGCTCTACGATCTCCAGATGGGCGTGAAAGAGTGTGGAGAAGGCAAAATGAAAGGTACAAAGCCTGTAATTTTTCCCAGAGCGCAACCTTTTCAACGTAGCTCAGTGATGGTGTAAGCGGGAATTTCAATGGAGAGTCTCACAGAGTTGGTTGTTGTTCATGGAGGGTCTTTGACGGCCACTCGATGTGTAGATGAAATTTTGGAACATTACGCGTTGCCTATCCTCGATGAAATCAGCGACAATCCTATTCTAATGCCCGTCCACATGTAGCTCGCATAATACAAACGTACCTTCAACAGCATAACATCAGAGTCTTAGCCTAGCCGGCCCGTTCTCCAGACCTGAACCCCATCTAACAATTGTGGGATAACATCAACAGACGAATAAGTGTACATCCAACAATTCCACGATGTTGAAAAGTCTCTTCGTGATGAATGGCCTAACCTCCAGCAAACAGACATTTCCATACTGGTAGAAATTCTGCCGAGGCGTCTTCGAGATGCAATTAAGGCAAGGAGAGGAAATAAGCGATATGGAAATGTCAATTAAAAATCTAAAACAAATTTTATCTGCCCGTTTTAATTATTTTTTTTAATTTTTCATTTTCCCTTTTTTTAAGCAATTTACAATTTTTTTTAACTTTTTTTAAACAAAGACACAATAGTTAGAAAACGTGAAACTTTGATTAATATATAAACATTAATTAATCTNTATATATATATAATATTAAAATTAAATCACGGTATGGCCATGAAGAAAAAGCAAATCTAGTTGTTCCGGCCAGTTACATAATTGAATAATAATAGATGAAATATGATTGCAAATATATTTACATATTATATTTACTTTTCTATGATAAGCTATAATGTACATAACTCAATTAATAAACTAAACTAAAATGAAGTAAATGGAAATAATAAAAGTAAAAGTAAATAATAATGAAGTACATTATATACTAGAAAAGATAATAGTAAAAAACAAAACATATAATAAATGTGTACGGTACATATATATACATACATATATATAACTATAATATTAAATAATTAAATCACGGTATGGCCTTGAAGAAAAACAAATCCAGTTGTTCCTGCCTGGTTTTCGACCTATTTTAAGGTCATCATCAGAGCAAAGTAATGATTAAAGTGTCTGCATATTGGCATAATTAAGTTTTTCATAGTGGATTTCTATTTTTTATTAAAGACCCCTTTTTGCCTTGTACTGTAAGCTGACTCAAATATCCAATTATTGTAAATTGTCTAGATACTTTTATGAGGAGAAAATTTACAATAGGCTAAAAGTAAACTATTTCATGTAAGAATTTGAATAATCGTTCTAATGTGAGATAGTGTTAGTTTCTAATGAAAATAATTATGTAGAACCGATTGATCAGTCATGCGATTTGTTTTTCTATTTCTACCTGTAAAAAATATTTAAGGCAAACATGAGACACGAGATGTTTGAGATGATTGCTGTTATCTCAAAACCTACTCATTGGTTATTCTTACTTTTCCCTTGATAACGGCCGTAATATAAACCAGGTGTCGAGATAAGGAGTTAGTCGAGTGAAAATGTACAGACTATTCGCAAGCACGGCCGTCGGCCTTTTTGTCGCCATCGCGGTCAACGTTCTCGTGCCGCAGCCTGTGGCCGCAGTCTCATGCGGACAGAACAGGAGCCACAACGCTGTCTTCGGGCACAGGCAATCCGGAGATCAGTAAGTCCGAGGTAGTAGGAAGGACATGCCTTTCAGCCAACTTACATTTGTTTTTGCGCAGGTTGCTTTACATGGACCACCCTAAACTTAACTACAAACTGTTGAGAGTGGTCACCTACGACGTCAAATACAGGAGCCCACCGACCCCCCATTACGTCATCACGTATGTCGAAGCTCTCGACCAGTTCACAAACCACAGCGGGGGCTGCGCCTTACTTGAGAAGGGTGGAGTCGGATACGACTTCGTCAAACTTCACCTCAAATCGCAAAGAAACAACGGCCTTGATTTTGTCGTTAGGGTGTATGGAGTAAGACATTGGTAACCTGTAGGTTATTAAATGAACCATTGGCTATATATTTTCTTGTTTTAATCAATTTTATGAGCACAACCATGTAATCAATTGTTTGTTGAACTTGATTGTTTTAAATAAAGTTATTCTGGTGTTTTGATAAATTTTCTGCCTATCATAATTAAATAATTTTTATAAACACTCAATAATTTTCGAACTCATTAAATTTGGTTTTGATCAATTTTCTACCAAAACATTAAAATTAATTTTTTTAAATAAAAACTAACGAATTTTTGATCTCAGTTAATTTGGTTTATATTAAAATAAGTATGGTGTAATTAACATAACGACAACAATACATGTAGTTTGAATAAAAATATGAGTTCTTTTTTCTTCGATTGAACTCGATGCTGCCCGACGAAAATCTGGGCAGTGGGGATCGCGTAGCGTAGAGTAGGGTAGCGTTGCGTGGCATCGGGCAGATGTGCACGGGAGTAATACATGGGGTAACCTTATGAAAAATTGGACTTTGGATTTGCGTCGGGTAGCGTCGCATAGCGTAGCATCGAGTAAGTGTGTTCCCTGTTTTATCTTCATACCGAATATCAATAATATAGTAAATAAATGTAAAGGACTAACAGTTCAACTAGTTCCTTTATTAAATAGAAATTCAACACTTAGTGTTGATAACAAATGGTTATTGTACAAAGTATGGTTAGGGATGGTTAGGGATGGTTACTAGGAGTACCAGTGCTAACGTATGCGGCAGCCGCATGGAACTTCATTAGTGAACCTAATTTTCAAAAGTTGTAAAGAGTGCAAAATAAATTCCTAAGATTTGCCGTGGATGTTCCTAGGAGTTGATACAAGTTTACCTTACATTAAGGATATTTTAAAAGAAATTAGTGCTAAACTTTTCATTAAAAATCTAATGGGTGAAAATTTAGTAATAAGAAAAATAGAACAATACAGTGTTAAACATCAAAAACACAAAAGAATTAAGAACTTATTACATAATTAAAACTAAGCATAACTCAGGGTTAGATTTTCGTAATCCAGTTNAAATCATTTTGGCGTAATATATAAATATATATTATTTATATATTTAAGTCGAGAGGTAAAGTACTACTGCTCGTACTCTTGTTTCTAACATGTAAAGATGTATATACATGTATATGGATAGTAAATAAATAATTTT
Source organism: Cimex lectularius (assembly GCF_000648675.2). Taxonomy (NCBI): domain Eukaryota; kingdom Metazoa; phylum Arthropoda; class Insecta; order Hemiptera; family Cimicidae; genus Cimex; species Cimex lectularius. The sequence continues at coordinate 888,783 of NW_019392758.1, read as the reverse complement.
GACTCTCAACTTTTAACAATAAGAAATGAACCAACATTGAACCGACAGATTTCGGATTAATCGATAATGGGTCTGAAGGTTTTCCAGGATAAGCAAAGGTGCTTATAAAGGCTCAAAAATCATAAATATATTCGTACTTCTTGCAGTTTGACTGTTGATTTTTTAGGAAAAGGAGTTGTCTTTTACAATAAATTGGCATAAATAAATTCAAACAAGATTTTCTCCTAAATGTTTCCCTTGGAAATGCCCTCTTGCTTGTTGAGTCAATAGACTGACGCTAATTTGTCAGGAGTCCGGCACCGATTATCCTGAGTGCCACTTATACCAACTTGGACGATTAGCACTTAAGTAATTATTGGCGTATTGACAACATTTATTTGACAAGTTTAATACTTTTCGATCAATGAACCACTTTGGCCAAAATTTAGACGGTGCCAAGTTGGGAAACCTCAGTGTATCAAATAATGTGCAGAAAGGGATTTTTAACCTGCAGACGATCACGTTACTTTTCAAAGCGTGCATAAAATTAATTACGTTATATAAATATGTACGTTTAAAAAAAAGTTTATACTTATGGATACTCGGAGGTTGTACTGAACCGATCATACCTGAAAAAAATAAGAAGAAAATTAGTAATGATTTTATCTATTATTTAACATTTAAGAGGTTCCAATTAAACCATATTCTATAAGATGGTAGTTTTTGATCAATAATTTTTTTTGTTTTATGAGAAAAAATTTCAACGCTATAAAAATTTAGGCCTTTGGAATGGAGTTTTATCGAACTTTATTTCGGAAAGTTGTCCTAATGTTCGAAGATTACTTTTATGCAGATTTCTTTTTTCTTTTCTTTTCTTACTTACACTCTTTAATCCGGCGCCTTATTATAAGTACCTAAGTCCACCTGTAAGTTTATGTCTGTGATATAATTTCCGACATAAGTTTGATTGTTAAAATAAATTGAAACAAAGAAAACACAATGGATATTATTGGCATTCCATGTATTATGGAATGCTGCCGTTTGGTAGAATATGAGATTTTCTATATTCGGCGAATGATCGGTGAAACAAAGTTCAAACGGCATCGAACAAATTAAGAAAGCAATAACAAGAGAGAGGAAATACAAGCGCCCAGTGATGAATGGGATTGCCGTTTTAATGAATGCTCATTCGTTAATTTGAGAGGGCGAAAACCTGGTGGGTCGTTTACAAGGGTTTGCCAATATTTAAAGGGTTTCCATTATTCGTGATAATAATGAAGAGATGGCTATGCCGCACGTGACCCCGTCCTGGTAACGCCACCTGTCATCCTAAGTCCTTTGGATTTATGCCGTCCCTCCACTTAAATAGTATGAATAACCAAAGACGCCTTTGTCAACAGAACCGGGCCAACGTTAATGCTGTTGCTAATCTTTGGGAATCAGCGGGCAAAGTGATGGGCCATATTACGTCTAATGACCACCTCCCCGGGCCGGGATTATCAACTCCGGCTACCATTCTCCTAATCCAAGAACAATGGATTCAATTGTTATCATTCACGTAGAATGGAAAACTTTTTTCTCTCCCTTTTGGCTTTAGTATAAAAACGTTATATTTCTCGGGTTGGTGAAAATTTATAGAAATGAAAATAAAAAGCAAAACTTTACTTAAAAGCGCATTTTTCTTTAGTTACAATATATTTTTTTTTATTGTATGACGTAGGGAATAATGCTCTCGTCTTAATATCGATGTTAAACACCACCAGTAAATAACTCAACATCAACGTAAATAAGTATGTCCATTTAACCATCGATGGAAACTATCGGATCCTGGAATACAAAAATTACACTCATAGAACACACCAGTAAATAAAAAATACAAATTGGCTTCATTGTATACCCTTAAGTAATCTGATCTATTTGATGCTGGAGCATAAAAGTTAGAAATGGTTGTGAACAGTTCTACGTCTGGGCTGAAAGCCAAGTAGCATTATTTCACCAACTGCAAAAGTAATGAAGCCATTATTTTCTTATAAAGAAAAGATATAGCAACGTTACAAAGATACTATAAACTCCCAAGAAATGTACAATAAGAATAAGCTGTACTAAAGCCCACGTCCGAACCATGGATTATGACGAGGCAGAGCTCATACCAAAAAGATTTACATTTGGCATTACGAGTTTTCGGAACTCAGACCGTCCCACAAAGGAGCATTATTGGTCCCATCCTATGTACAATTTATACTGCTGACCTGCCGATATATCTCAACACCTTCTTTCAACCTATGAGGATGATTTTACTTCCAAATTACTTCTAATTTTATCTCCTAACTCCACCTAACCAAGCTATCTTCAATATCCGGAGCATCCTGAGCTCATTGAAGAATGCTGCAAAACGTGGAAAATGAAACTGAACGAGGACAAATTCACCCAAATTACCTTCTCTCTAAACGAATAGCCTTGCCCACGCCAATATGCTAGCAATAAGGAACTACCGCATTTACACAAGTAAAATGATTAGGGTTATACTTAGACAGCAGACTGACGTGGAATCCTCACTCGAGCCCCAAGCTACAAGAACTAAATAGACGATATGAACAACTACGACTATTTGGGTCTTAGGGACCAGGAGTTTTGGTGGACCTGACAAAGGCCGGTGTTGTGTGCAACCGTTAGTCTAGGTTCATGACCATGTGAGGCATGTTCAGATACTGTGGACTCGGTAGACTGGGCAGCGGAAAAAGGGACTCGTGCAGCAGGTAGCCGGTAGCGAGTAGCCAAGCTAGCCGTTGAGAAAGCGAGAGGTGATGCTGCGAGTGTCCTCGCTGTTGAGCTGATGTTGCGTCTTGTTCCAAGTGAATAGTGAGAATCTCCAGAACGCGGGCAGCCCCCCTGCTTACATTCCATACTACACCATCGCTCCACGGCTGCAGTGTGGAGGGCAAATAATAATAAAAATATTGCCCCACATTTCTTCATTGCACTGCGTAGGGTTAATACGGGTATTCATGATGTTTATTAGATGTTAACTCGTGTTAACTCGAATGGACAAATGTCGAGTAAGATCGTGAATGTCCCCTTCTTTTCGTAGCATGTTAAACGTTAATTTTTACAGAATGCTGCGTGTGGCGACTGGTAGAACCAAAAATAAAGATATAACTACTGTCCTTGAAGGCTTGTGGTTTTCTTTTGTGCTAAATTGTAAAATGCCAGAAATTACTAAAAAAGGAAAATTAATCAACTCTTTTATTCAAATGCTATCTAATGAATGACACGCTTCAATTCGTGCCGACATACCTAACTTGCATCCTAACGTCTAACAATTCTACAACTTTATAGGATGGGGTGTATCTACTATGAATGAGAGTATAAGGACAGTTCAAAAATTAATAAAAGAAATTTATTGTATATAGTATGTCTCATGTGTTGTGTGTCTATATGTTTGTCTGAGTGCATGTATTTATTAGAGTGAATGGCGAGGGGTGAGGGTGAAATATAACATCATCATCGCCCCTCGAACGATGAGAGCGTATGAGTATGTGTTCGGGGTCGATGGCGGAATATTTATAAANAAAAAAAAAAAAAAAAATGCATTGGTCAGATTTATTTAATGCGTATTTAAGAATAGAAATACGTGTAAACAAAAAGCAGCTGTTAAATTCATGGCTGCCATGTTGGTTACCTACGCCCTAACGGATAGCAATGTCACTACATCTTCGACTTAACATCTAACATTTGCCCTTCTCTGTTACTTCGAGCAATGTGAACTATCCTTCAAGTCTGTCATCATTTTTCTAGGTCAAACTCTACCTAACAGAGTTAACCGGGTTAACACAAAGATCATGAATATTTTTAGTCTACGTCTAGCGTTCGAAGGTGTTTCCTTGCAACACTAGGTTTTGCCCACGCGAAAACATTCAATATTATTGCACAATATACGTATTGTGCAATGTGATTATAGGTTAGAGTCTTACTTTCCAAGTTGAACGACTTCTATTTCATAATGATTAAGTTGTATGCTGTTAAAGGATGTTTTTGTTCACACGTTTCAATGAAAATTTATTAAATTTTGATTGAAAACCTTTCTTCTTTCTTATTCACTGTTCTAGTCGTCTGAGAGCCAGTTGGATTCTTTTTCATGTGAAAAATACTACAGATTAAATCATATCACTAGATTCAAGTGGTTTTAAGAAATTAAAAATACTTGAAAGGTATGATCATTGCTCAGAATAAGTATGTTTTAATGAAAGAGATATCAATTATCATGCAAGGTACAAAAAATGAAAAATATAAAAGAAGACTTTAGACTGATTTATATATATATATACTACTATATATCTTTATTCTTTAATATATATACAAAGTTTACAATTTGGCAATATATCTTGCAAAACAAGAAAGGCGTTCCCCATGGTTTAAAAACGTCTGAGGGAGTCTAGCACATAAACTTAAATGACTAAAATTCTCTTAGTAATTATAATTAGTATTTACGAAAGGAATATATATACTTTCTTCAAAAATTGCAATAATGTAATAATAAAACATAATTGAATAATAATAGCTGAAATATAATTGCAAATATATATATATATATATATATATATATATATAATATGAAATAATTAAATCTCGGGATGGCCTTGAAGAAAAAGCAGATCTAGTTGTTCCTGCCAGGTTTTCGACCTATTTTAAGATCATCATCAGGGCAAGATGATTAAAATGTTAAAATTTTTATTAAAGACCGGCTCATGCTCAACATTCCCCTAGACTGTAAGCTGACTCAAATATCCAATTATTGTAAATTGTCTAGATACTTTTATGAGGAGAAAATTTACAATAAGCTAAAAGTAAACTATTTCATGTAAGAATTTGAATAATCGTTCTAATGTGAGATAGTGTTAGTTTCTAATGAAAATAATTATGTAGAACCGATTGATCAGTCATGCGATTTGTTTTTCGATTTCCACCTGTAAAAAATATTTAAGGCAAACATGAGACACGAGATGTTTGAGATGATTGCTGTTATCTCAAAACCTACTCATTGGTTATTCTTACTTTTCCCTTGATAACGGCCGTAATATAAACCAGGTGTCGAGATAAGGAGTTAGTCGAGTGAAAATGTACAGACTATTCGCAAGCACGGCCGTCGGCCTTTTTGTCGCCATCGCGGTCAACGTTCTCGTGCCGCAGCCTGTGGCCGCAGTCTCATGCGGACAGAACAGGAGCCACAACGCTGTCTTCGGACACAGGCAATCCGGAGATCAGTAAGTCCGAGGTGTAGGAAGGACATGCCTTTCGGCCAACTTACATTTGTTTTTGCGCAGGTTGCTTTACATGGACCACCCTAAACTTAACTACAAACTGTTGAGAGTGGTCACCTACGACGTCAAATACAGGAGCCCACCGACCCCCCATTACGTCATCACGTATGTCGAAGCTCTCGACCAGTTCACAAACCACAGCGGGGGATGCGCCTTACTTGAGAAGGGTGGAGTCGGATACGACTTCGTCAAACTTCACCTCAAATCGCAAAGAAACAACGGCCTTGATTTTGTCGTTAGGGTGTATGGAGTAAGACATTGGTAACCTGTAGGCTATTAAATGAACCAGTGACAATATAGTTTCTTGTTTTAATCAATTTGTAAAAACCCCTATGCAATGTTAAAAGTGCTCGAAATCCTCCTCACCGTATTTGGTACGCATGTACATGAAGCTGGATCGTCTGTGTATCTTGGTCCTCTTAGTTTCGCTGGTTTTGCCTGTCAGAAACGTTTCGACGTGGGGTGTTGGGTGCATTTATCAATCCACGAAAATGCTTCACAGTTCTGATGATGTTTTAACTATAAAGCACCAATACAAATATCCAAAACATTTTTTCGAAATCAGTGAGAAATGTAAACCCCAATGATCGGAAACGATCAAACAAACTTCAATTATTTTTTTTAAATACGTGCAAAAAGAAGTCAAAAGATCCAATTTCATAGTCTGCGTAGAAATGTACATCGTATTCATTATAAATACACGTAAAATGGAGGAATCTTTCATAATAAAACTTCTTAAAAAGACAAGTGGAAGATTTCATTATTTCATGATTTCCATAAGTAACGATTTCCGATGGTCGTTTTTATCAGCCTCTAAAATTCGAATTTCAGTAGGCAATGTGGATCAGGGATGAGGCCACATATTCATATTATTTTCAAAGTAAGGAAATCTCAACCATACTAATTTTATTATTAATTTAACAAAAGTGGTGGGATCCTTGGTGAGGAAAAACTGTGTTAATATGGGTCCAAATGTTAATATTCCCTATGATGCCAAAAAATGTACCAACTATAGAATTAATGTCAGACATAGACATGGCGGTAGCTGAAGTAAGGGATCAAAATCAACAGGTTAAGAGCAGAGGCGGTTAATATCGTATAAAATGGTCTATACAAATTTGAACATACTCGGGGAGAAAAAATTATTTGTTAGTATTGGTTGTCAAAACGAAGAAATTCATAACGGATGAATTGTTAATTACTATGGCAGATAACTGTGGCTAATCGGTGATTGTTACGAAGGACATGAGGTTCCGAACTACTCGGTCGTCCTTAAAAGGACAATGAGGATCTTTACGTTCGCACCTGGCCGATTAGGCCTTATCGGACGTTTTGATCCTCAAGATGAGAGTTGACGCACTTCCGTATACGACTGACGGGTGTTCCAGCCGCAGCGTTGGCGTAGAGGCCGCCCCAGCCCTGAGGGGCTAAGACAAACTAGCTCCCCGCTTGCCCATTCCGAGTGGTCGGGTTCATCAGACCGTTTGCGGCGCATAACGGACTACCCAAGGTGGCTGAAAGCATCAGCCTGGTCTCCTGCGCACTCCCTAGATAGAAAAGGCCACTCAATCTCCGATCCTCCCGGATGCGCTCCGACCGCGGTTTTGTTTAACGTGGAATTGCTAACCACCCCCTAGAGGAGACTGCCTTCGGTAAAGGACGCCATTCGTGTACATTACATACTTCGAGCAGGCACAACCGACCACTATCCATCCTCATCCGCCACTTCTCACGTATTCGAGGGACTCGATCAGCGTAGTCTGAGCGTTCTCAACGCTATACGCTTCTTATTCCGTGAGGCCAGGTTTGTAACGATGGTCATACACAAGTGATCGGGCGGAGGTCACAGTTAGAAGAACAGCCCCTTCTCTAAGTTCCCGCCAGGGGCGTCGCCAGGAACCACTACGAATCCATTCCCAATGTAGCGGGGGATGGACTTTGGAATATTTCTGCTACCCCGTAGTACAGATGGTTATGCACCCTCCCCCGTCTATGCAGACAGGATCTGGTCCCCTAACCTATGTGTGCCTCTGATAAAGCACCCGCCGTCCCCTGCCGACCCGGAGGCCGACAGGAGTACAGCATATGCTTTAGAGAGGTTGCCAAGCCTTCAAGGCTGCACCATTATTACGAAGGACAATTACATTAACATTATAATCAAGGAATGTCCAAAATGTTAAATGATGAGATCTATACAATTTGAGCAGAGATCTCTCACAACATTTGGAAAATCTTTATAAAAAGCTAGTGGATGAGTTGTTTAACATAAAAATCATTGATAAAAAGGCATTTATGCGTTAAAGGCACATAATTCTGAAGCTCCAAAACTTTATGAACTTCCTAAGCCTCACAAACCAAATGTTAATTACAGACCTATTGTTAATGGTGTGCGTTCTCCTGCCTTTGCTATACCTAAATTAATATCAAAAATACTAAGTAATTAGACGACCTATATAAAAAATATAATGTTAAGAATTCTTTTGAGTGTACAAATTGTGTTAGCACATTAAGCATAGAAAATGATGAAATTATGATCTCGTTCGACGTGAAATCTCTGTTCACAAGCATACCACTCGGTCTTATTTTTTTTTATATTGGACTTAAAAACTTTATGTGATTATATATCCCTTATCCCTTTTGACACGTTGCTTAAGACTTTGGAACTAACGGAGTTGAGAAATTAGTTTCAATTTTCAGATACATACTATGATAGAATTGATTGAGCAGCCGTGTGTAATTGCTTGTCTATCATTCTTGCTGACTTGGAATGACTTGATTGACTGGCTGATTCCTCAATGTACCATTGAGCTAAAAGCTATAAAAGTATTTTGATGATTTGTTTCTGATAATTCCAAGGGAATTTTTGAGTTAACTCTGGAGATGTTCAATTCCCATCACCCTAAGATCAAGTTCACATGTGAAGAGGAGATACGTGTGATGTTAGCATATCTCGATATAACGTTAAATCCTTGTGGTTCCAATATACGGATTTTAAGTTTTAATTCTCATCATTCAAGGAGGACCATAATTAATGTAGCACGTAATATACTTTAAGGTATATTCAAATGTATCTGTAATGACTATATTAAACAATTGCAATTTAAAGCCAAAGACGTATTGTTAATTGAAACGTTACTCTCGAATTTTAGCATATAGAATTGCTAATGAAAGGTTAATATATAATGTCCGTAATATGATGTGTACAGGACCCGATAAGAATGTACATGACAACATAGTTGTAAGTACTAATTAAATATTTAAAGAACTTATATTTGTTGTCATGTTAATTGTTGCAGATTCTAATTTGTTTATTTTTTAATGATTGAACCATCGTTTAACCTCGTTATGAAATTACTTGTAGATCATGAGATGTGGTCTGGTGTGATGTAGGTTTCAGAAAAACATTTTCTTTATCGTGCCAACGTTTCGATCTTTATTGAGATCATCTTCAGGGCCTGGGATTTATGAACAT